>NW_027307780.1:600000-810000 GCF_047496885.1 Scyliorhinus torazame
GATTGGTTTCTGAAGGTTGTGTTATTGTGAGGTGATTGGAGATGCTGAGGATGGGTTTCTGTAGGTTGTGTTATTGGGAGGTTAGTGGAGATGCTGAGGATGGGTTTCTGCAGGTTGTGTTATTGGAAGGTGAGTGGAGATGCTGAGGATGGGTTTCTGCAGGTTGTGTTATTGGGAGGTGAGTGGAGGTGCTGAGGATGGGTTTCTGCAGGTTGTGTTATTGGGAGGTTAGTGGAGATGCTGAGGATGGGTTTCTGCAGGTTGTGTTATTGGAAGGTGAGTGGAGATGCTGAGGATGGGTTTCTGCAGATTGTGTTATTGGAAGGTGAGTGGAGATGCTGAGGATGGGTTTCTGCAGGTTGTGTTATTGGGAGGTGAGTGAAAATGCTGAGGATGGGTTTCTGCAGGTTGTGTTATTGGGAGGTGAGTGGTGATGCTGAGGATGGGTTTCTACAGGTTGTGTTATTGGGGGGTGAGTGGAGATGCTGAGGATGGGTTTCTGCAGGTTGTGTTATTGGGGGGTGAGTGGAGATGCTGAGGATGGGTTTCTGCAGGTTGTGTTATTGGGGGGTGAGTGGAGATGCTGAGGATGGGTTTATGCAGGTTGTGTTATTGGGAGGTGAGTGGAGATGCTGAGGATGGGTTTCTGCAGGTTGTGTTATTGGGAGGTGAGTGAAGACGCTGAGGAGGGGTTTCTGCAGGTTGTGTTATTGGGGGGTGAGTGGAGATGCTGAGGATGGGTTTCTGCAGGTCGTGTTATTGGGAGGTGAGTTAAGACGCTGAGGAGGGGTTTCTGCAGGTTGTGTTATTGGGGGGTGAGTGGAAATGCTGAGGATGGGTTTCTGCAGGTTGTGTTATTGGGAGGTGAGTGAAGACGCTGAGGAGGGGTTTCTGCAGGTTGTGTTATTGGGAGATGAGTGGAAATGCTGAGAATGGGTTTCTGCAGGTTGTGTTATTGGGAGGTGAGTGGAGATGCTGAGGAGGGGTTTCTGCAGATTGTGTTATAGGGAGATGAGTGGAAATGCTGAGAATGGATTTCTGCAGGTTGTGTTATTGGGAGGTGAGTGGAGATGCTGAGGATGGGTTTCTGCAGGTTGTGTTATTGGAAGGTTAGTGGAGATGCTGAGGATGTGTTTCTGCAGGTTGTGTTATTAGGAGGTTAGTGAAGATGCTGAGGATGGGTTTCTGCAGGTTGTGTTATTGGACGGTGAGTGGAGATGCTGAGGATCGGTTTCTGCAGGTTGTGTTATTGGACGGTGAGTGGAGATGCTGAGGATGGGTTTCTGCAGGTTGTGTTATTGGGAGGTGAGTGGAGATGCTGAGGATGGGTTTCTGCAGGTTGTGTTATTGGGAGGTGAGTGGAGATGCTGAGGCTGGGTTTCTGCAGGTTGTGTTATTGGGAGGTGAGTGAAGACGCTGAGGATGGGTTTCTGCAGGTTGTGTTATTGGGGGGTGAGTGGAGAGGCTGAGGATGGGTTTCTGCAGGTTGTGTTATTGGGAGGTGAGTGGAGCTGCTGAGGATGCGTTTCTGCAGGTTCTGTTATTGGGAGGTGAGTGGAGATGCTGAGGATGGTTTTCTGCAGGTTGTGTTATTGGGAGGTGAGTGAAGATGCTGCGGATGGATTTCTACAGGTTGTGTTATTGGGAGGTGAGTGAAGATGCTGAGGATGTGTTTCTGCAGGTTGTGTTATTGGGAGGCGAGTGAAGATGCAGAGGATGGGTTTCTGCAGGTTGTGTTATTGGGAGGTTAGTGAACACGCTGAGGATGGGTTTCTGCAGGTTGTGTTATTGGGAGGTGATTGAAGATGCTGAGGATGGGTTTCTGCAGGTTGTGTTATTGGGAGGTGAGTGAAGACGCTGAGGAGGGGTTTCTGCAGGTTGTGTTATTGGGAGATGAGTGGAAATGCTGAGAATGGGTTTCTGCAGGTTGTGTTATTGGGAGGTGAGTGGAGATGCTGAGGAGGGGTTTCTGCAGATTGTGTTATAGGGAGATGAGTGGAAATGCTGAGAATGGATTTCTGCAGGTTGTGTTATTGGGAGGTGAGTGGAGATGCTGAGGATGGGTTTCTGCAGGTTGTGTTATTGGAAGGTTAGTGGAGATGCTGAGGATGTGTTTCTGCAGGTTGTGTTATTAGGAGGTTAGTGAAGATGCTGAGGATGGGTTTCTGCAGGTTGTGTTATTGGACGGTGAGTGGAGATGCTGAGGATCGGTTTCTGCAGGTTGTGTTATTGGACGGTGAGTGGAGATGCTGAGGATGGGTTTCTGCAGGTTGTGTTATTGGGAGGTGAGTGGAGATGCTGAGGATGGGTTTCTGCAGGTTGTGTTATTGGGAGGTGAGTGGAGATGCTGAGGCTGGGTTTCTGCAGGTTGTGTTATTGGGAGGTGAGTGAAGACGCTGAGGATGGGTTTCTGCAGGTTGTGTTATTGGGGGGTGAGTGGAGAGGCTGAGGATGGGTTTCTGCAGGTTGTGTTATTGGGAGGTGAGTGGAGCTGCTGAGGATAGGTTTCTGCAGGTTGTGTTATTGGGAGGTGAGTGAAGATGCTGAGGATGGTTTTCTGCAGGTTGTGTTATTGGGAGGTGAGTGAAGATGCTGCGGATGGATTTCTACAGGTTGTGTTATTGGGAGGTGAGTGAAGATGCTGAGGATGTGTTTCTGCAGGTTGTGTTATTGGGAGGCGAGTGAAGATGCAGAGGATGGGTTTCTGCAGGTTGTGTTATTGGGAGGTTAGTGAACACGCTGAGGATGGGTTTCTGCAGGTTGTGTTATTGGGAGGTGAGTGAAGATGCTGAGGACGGGTTTCTGATATAACAAGCAGCTGGTTACAGAACGGTGTCGCATCCTTCAGCACGGCCTGGAGCCTGACACCAGGATGTGGATGGTCCTGTCAAATCTGATATAACAAGGAGCAGGTTACAGAACAGTGTCGCCTCCTTCAGCACTGCCTGGAGCCTGACACCAGGTTGTGGATGGGCCTGTCAAATCTGATATAACAAGGTGCTGTTTACAGAACGGTGTCGCCCCCTTCAGCACGGCCTGGAGCCTGACACCAGGATGTGGATGGTCCTGTCAAATCTGATATAACAAGGAGCTGGTTACAGAATGGTGTCGCCTCCTTCAGCACGGCCGGCAGCCTGACACCAGGCTGTGGATGGTCCTGTCAAATCTGATATAACAAGGTGCTGGTTACAGAACGGTGTCGCCTCCTTCAGCACGGCCTGGAGCCTGACACCAGGATGTGGATGGTCCTATCAAATCTGATAGAACAAGGAGCTGGTTACAGAATGGTGTCGCCTCCTTCAGCACGGCCTGGAGCCTGACACCAGGCTGTGGATGGTCCTGTCAAATCTGGTATAACAAGGAGCTGGTTACAGAACGGTGTCGCCTCCTTCAGCACGGCCTGGAGCCTGACACCAGGCTGTGGATGGTCCTGTCAAATCTGAAATAACAAGGAGCTGGTTACAGAACGGTGTCGCCTTCGCTCAGCACGGCCTGGAGCCTGACACCAGGCTGTGGATGGTCCTGTCAAATCTGATATAACAAGGAGCTGGTTACAGAACGGTGTCACCTCCTTCAGCAGGGCCTGGAGCCTGACACCAGGCTGTGGATGGTCCTGTCAAATCTGATATAACAAGGAGCTGGTTACAGAACGGTGTCACCTCCTTCAGCACGGCCTGGAGCCTGACACCAGGCTGTGGATGGGCCTGTCAAATCTGATATAACAAGGTGTTGGTTACAGAATGGTGTCGCCTCCTTCAGCACGGCCTGGAGCCTGACACCAGGCTGTGGATGGTCCTGTCAAATCTGATATAACAAGGAGCTGGTTACAGAACGCTGTCGCCTCCTTCAGCACGGCCTGGAGCCTGACACCAGGCTGTGGATGGTCCTATCAAATCTGATATAACACGGAGCTGGTTACAGAACGTTGTCGTTTCCTTCAGCACGGCCTGGAGCCTGACACCAGGCTGTGGATTGTCCTGTCAAATCTAAAATAACAAGGACCTGGTTACCGAACGGTGTTGCCTCCTTCAGCACGGCCTGGAGCCTGACACCAGGCTGTGGATGGTCCTGTCAAATCTGATATAACAAGGTGCTGGTTACAGAACGGTGTCGCCTCCTTCAGCACGGCCTGAAGCCTGACACCAGGCTGTGGATGGTCCTGTCAAATCTGATATAACAAGGAGCTGGTTACAGAACGGTCGCCTCCTTCAGCACGGCCTGGAGCCTGACACCAGGCTGTGGATGGTCCTGTCAAATCTGATATAACAAGGTGCTGGTTACGAAACGGTGTCGCCTCCTTCAGCACGGCCCGGAGCCTGACACCAGGCTGTGGGTGGTCCTGTCAAATCTAATATAACAAGGAGCTGGTTACAGAACGGTGTCGCCTCCTTCATCACGGCCTGGAGCCTGACACCAGGCTGTGGGTGGTCCTGTCAAATCTAATATAACAAGGAGCTGGTTACGAAACGGTGTCGCCTCCTTCAGCACGGCCTGGAGCCTGACACCAGGCTGTGGGTGGTCCTGTCAAATCTAATATAATAAGGAGCTGGTTACAGAACGGTGTCAGCTCCTTCAGCACAGCCTGGAGCCTGACACCAGAGTGTGGATGGTCCTGTCAAATCTAATATAGCAAGGAGCTGGTTACAGAACGGTGTCGCCTCCTTCAGCACGGCCTGGAGCCTGACACCAGGCTGTGGATGGTCCTGTCAAATCTGATAAAACAAGGAGCTGGTTACAGAACGGTGTCACATCCTTCAGCAGGGCCTGGAGCCTGACACCAGGCTGTGGATGGTCCTGTCAAATCTGATATAACAAGGAGCAGGTTAGAGAACAGTGTCGCCTCCTTCAAGACGGCCTGGAGCCTGACACCAGGCTGTGGATGGGCCTGTCAAATCTGATATAACAAGGTGCTGGTTACAGAACGGTGTCGCCTCCTTCAGCACGGCCTGGAGCCTGACACCAGGCTGTGGATGGTCCTGTCAAATCTGATATAACAAGGTGCTGGTTACAGAACGGTGTCGCCTGCTTCAGCACGGCCTGAAGCCTGACACCAGGCTGTGGATGGTCCTGTCAAATCTGATATAACAAGGAGCTGGTTACAGAACGGTCGCCTCCTTCAGCACGGCCTGGAGCCTGACACCAGGCTGTGGATGGTACTGTCAAATCTGATATAACAAGGTGCTGGTTACGAAACGGTGTCGCCTCCTTCAGCACGGCCCGGAGCCTGACACCAGGCTGTGGGTGGTCCTGTCAAATCTAATATAACAAGGAGCTGGTTACAGAACGGTGTCGCCTCCTTCATCACGGCCTGGAGCCTGACACCAGGCTGTGGGTGGTCCTGTCAAATCTAATATAACAAGGAGCTGGTTACGAAACGGTGTCGCCTCCTTCAGCACGGCCTGGAGCCTGACACCAGGCTGTGGGTGGTCCTGTCAAATCTAATATAATAAGGAGCTGGTTACAGAACGGTGTCAGCTCCTTCAGCACAGCCTGGAGCCTGACACCAGAGTGTGGATGGTCCTGTCAAATCTAATATAGCAAGGAGCTGGTTACAGAACGGTGTCGCCTCCTTCAGCACGGCCTGGAGCCTGACACCAGGCTGTGGATGGTCCTGTCAAATCTGATAAAACAAGGAGCTGGTTACAGAACGGTGTCACATCCTTCAGCAGGGCCTGGAGCCTGACACCAGGCTGTGGATGGTCCTGTCAAATCTGATATAACAAGGAGCAGGTTACAGAACAGTGTCGCCTCCTTCAAGACGGCCTGGAGCCTGACACCAGGCTGTGGATGGGCCTGTCAAATCTGATATAACAAGGTGCTGGTTACAGAACGGTGTCGCCTCCTTCAGCACGGCCTGGAGCCTGACACCAGGCTGTGGATGGTCCTGTCAAATCTGTTATAACAAGGAGCTGGTTACAGAACGGTGTCGCCTCCTTCAGCACGGCCTGGCGCCTGACACCAGGCTGTGGATGGTCCTGTCAAATCTGATATAACAAGGTGCTGGTTACAGAACGGTGTCGCCTCCTTCAGCACGGCCTGGAGCCTGACACCAGGCTGTGGATGGTCCTATCAAATCTGATATAACAAGGAGCTGGTTACAGAACGGTGTCGCCTCCTTCAGCACGGCCTGGAGCCTGTCACCAGGCTGTGGGTGGTCCTGTCAAATCTGATATAACAAGGAGCTGGTTACAGAACGGTGTCGCCTCCTTCAGCACGGCCTGGAGCCTGACACCAGGCTGTGGATGGTCCTGTCAAATCTGATATAACAAGGAGCTGGTTACAGAACGGTGTCGCCTCCTTCAGCACGGCCTGGAGCCTGACACCAGGCTGTGGATGGTCCTGTCAAATCTGAAATAACAAGGAGCTGGTTACAGAACGGTGTCGCCTCCTTCAGCACGGCCTGGAGCCTGACACCAGGCTGTGGATGGTCCAGTCAAATCTGATATAACAAGGAGCTGGTTACAGAACGGTGTCACCTCCTTCAGCACGGCCTGGAGCCTGACACCAGGCTGTGGATGGTCCTGTCAAATCTGAAATAACAAGGAGCTGGTTACAGAACGGTGTCGCCTCCTTCAGCACGGCCTGGAGCCTGACACCAGGCTTTGGATGGTCCTGTCAAATCTGATATAACAAGGAGCTGGTTACAGAACGGTGTCGCCTCCTTCAGCACGGCCTGGAGCCTGACACCAGGCTGTGGATGGTCCTGTCAAATCTGGTATAACAAGGAGCTGGTTACAGAACGGTGTCGCCTCCTTCAGCACGGCCTGGAGCCTGACACCAGGCTGTGGATGGTCCTGTCAAATCTGATATAACAAGGAGCTGGTTACAGAACGGTGTCGCCTCCTTCAGCACGGCCTGGAGCCTGACACCAGGCTGTGGATGGTCCTGTCAAATCTGAAATAACAAGGAGCTGGTTACAGAACGGTGTCGCCTTCGCTCAGCACGGCCTGGAGCCTGACACCAGGCTGTGGATGGTCCTGTCAAATCTGATATAACAAGGATCTGGTTACAGAACGGTGTCACCTCCTTCAGCACGGCCTGGAGCCTGATACCAGGCTGTGGATGGTCCTGTCAAATCTGATATAACAAGGAGCTGGTTACAGAACGCTGTCACCTCCTTCAGCACGGCCTGGAGCCTGACACCAGGCTGTGGATGGTCCTGTCAAATCTGATATAACAAGGTGTTGGTGACAGAACGGTGTCGCCTCCTTCAGCACGGCCTGGAGCCTGACACCAGGCTGTGGATTGTCCTCTCAAATCTAAAATAACAAGGACCTGGTTACCGAACGGTGTTGCCTCCTTCAGCACGGCCTGGAGCCTGACACCAGGCTGTGGATGGTCCTGTCAAATCTAATATAACAAGGAGCTGGTTACAGAACGGTGTCGCCTCCTTCAGCACGGCCTGGAGCCTGACACCAGGCTGTGGATGGTCCTGTCAAATCTGATATAACAAGGAGCTGGTTACAGAACGGTGTCAGCTCCTTCAGCACAGCCTGGAGCCTGACACCAGAGTGTGGATGGTCCTGTCAAATCTAATATAGCAAGGAGCTGGTTACAGAACGGTGTCGCCTCCTTCAGCACGGCCTGGAGCCTGGCACCAGGCTGAGGATGGTCCTGTCAAATCTGATATAACAAGGAGCTGGTGACAGAACGGTGTCGCCTCCTTCATCACGGCCTGGAGCCTGACACCAGGCTGTGGATGGTCCTGTCCAATCTGATATAACAAGGTGCTGGTTACAGAACGGTGTCGCCTCCTTCAGCACGGCCTGGAGCCTGACACCAGGCTGTGGATGGTCCTGTCAAATCTGATAAAACAAGGAGCTGGTTACAGAACGGTGTCACATCCTTCAGCAGGGCCTGGAGCCTGACACCAGGCTGTGGATGGTCCTGTCAAATCTGATATAACAAGGAGCAGGTTACAGAACAGTGTCGCCTCCTTCAGCACGGCCTGGAGCCTGACACCAGGCTGTGGATGGTCCTGTCAAATCTGATATAACAAGGTGCTGTTTACAGAACGGTGTCGCCCCCTTCAGCACGGCCTGGAGCCTGACACCAGGCTGTGGATGGTCCTGTCAAATCTGATATAACAAGGAGCTGGTTACAGAACGGTGTCGCCTCCTTCAGCATGGCCTGGAGCCTGACACCAGGCTGTGGATTGTCCTGTCAAATCTGATATAACAAGGAGCTGGTTACCGAACGGTGTCGCCTCCTTCAGCACGGCCTGGAGCCTGACACCAGGCTGTGGATGGTCCTGTCAAATCTGATATAACAAGGAGCAGGTTACAGAACAGTGTCGCCTCCTTCAGCACGGCCTGGAGCCTGACACCAGGCTGTGGATGGGCCTGTCAAATCTGATATAACAAGGTGCTGGTTACAGAACGGTGTCGTCTCCTTCAGCACGGCCTGGAGCCTGACACCAGGCTGTGGATGGTCCTGTCAAATCTGTTATAACAAGGAGCTGGTTACAGAACAGTGTCGCCACCTTCAGCACGGCTTGGAGCCTGACAACTGGCTGTGGATGGTCCTATCATACCTGATATAACAAGGAGCTGGTTACAGAACGGTGTCGCCTCCTTCAGCATGGCCTGGAGCCTGACACCAGGCTGTGGATGGTCCTGTCAAATCTGATATAACAAGGAGCTGGTTACAGAACGGTGTCGCCTCCTTCAGCATGGCCTGGAGCCTGACACCAGGCTGTGGATTGTCCTGTCAAATCTGATATAACAAGGAGCTGGTTACCGAACGGTGTCGCCTCCTTCAGCACGGCCTGGAGCCTGACACCAGGCTGTGGATGGTCCTGTCAAATCTGATATAACAAGGAGCAGGTTACAGAACAGTGTCGCCTCCTTCAGCACGGCCTGGAGCCTGACACCAGGCTGTGGATGGGCCTGTCAAATCTGATATAACAAGGAGCTGGTTACAGAACGGTGTCGCCTCCTTCAGCACGGCCTGGACCCTGACACCAGGCTGTGGATGGTCCTGTCAAATCTGATATAACAAGGTGCTGGTTACAGAACGGTGTCGCCTCCTTCAGCACGGCCTGGAGCCTGACACCAGGCTGTGGATGGTCCTGTCAAATCTGATATAACAAGGAGTTGGTTACAGAACGGTGTCGCCTCCTTCAGCACGGCCTGGAGCCTGACACCAGGCTGTGGATGGGCCTGTCAAATCTGATATAACAAGGTGCTGGTTACAGAACGGTGTCGCCTCCTTCAGCACGGCCTGGAGCCTGACACCAGGCTGTGGATGGTCCTGTCAAATCTGTTATAACAAGGAGCTGGTTACAGAACAGTGTCGCCACCTTCAGCACGGCTTGGAGCCTGACAACTGGCTGTGGATGGTCCTATCATACCTGATATAACAAGGAGCTGGTTACAGAACGGTGTCGCCTCCTTCAGCATGGCCTGGAGCCTGACACCAGGCTGTGGATGGTCCTGTCAAATCTGATATAACAAGGAGCTGGTTACAGAACGGTGTCGCCTCCTTCAGCATGGCCTGGAGCCTGACACCAGGCTGTGGATTGTCCTGTCAAATCTGATATAACAAGGAGCTGGTTACCGAACGGTGTCGCCTCCTTCAGCACGGCCTGGAGCCTGACACCAGGCTGTGGATGGTCCTGTCAAATCTGATATAACAAGGAGCAGGTTACAGAACAGTGTCGCCTCCTTCAGCACGGCCTGGAGCCTGACACCAGGCTGTGGATGGGCCTGTCAAATCTGATATAACAAGGAGCTGGTTACAGAACGGTGTCGCCTCCTTCAGCACGGCCTGGACCCTGACACCAGGCTGTGGATGGTCCTGTCAAATCTGATATAACAAGGTGCTGGTTACAGAACGGTGTCGCCTCCTTCAGCACGGCCTGGAGCCTGACACCAGGCTGTGGATGGTCCTGTCAAATCTGATATAACAAGGAGTTGGTTACAGAACGGTGTCGCCTCCTTCAGCACGGCCTGGAGCCTGACACCAGGCTGTGGATGGTTCTGTCAAATCTGATATAACAAGGAGCTGGTTACAGAACGGTGTCGCCTCCTTCAGCACGGCCTGGAGCCTGACACCAGGCTGTGGATGGTCCTGTCAAATCTGATATAACAAGGAGCTGGTTACAGAACGGTGTCACCTCCTTCAGCACGGCCTGGAGCCTGACACCAGGCTGTGGATGGTCCTGTCAAATCTGATATAACAAGGAGCTGGTTACAGAACGGTGTCACCTCCTTCAGCACGGCCTGGAGCCTGACACCAGGCTGTGGATGGTCCTGTCAAATCTGATATAACAAGGAGCTGGTTACAGAACGGTGTCACCTCCTTCAGCACGGCCTGGAGCCTGACACCAGGCTGTGGATGGTCCTGTCAAATCTGATATAACAAGGTGCTGGTTACAGAACGGTGTCGCCTCCTTCAGCACGGCCTGGAGCCTGACACCAGGCTGTGGGTTGTCCTGTCAAATCTGATACAACAAGGAGCTGGTTACAGAACGGTGTCGCCTCCTTCAGCACGGCCTGGAGCCTGACACCAGGCTGTGGATGGTCCTGTCAAATCTGATATAACAAGGAGCTGGTTACAGAACGGTGTCACCTCCTTCAGCACGGCCTGGAGCCTGACACCAGGCTGTGGATGGTCCTGTCAAATCTGATATAACAAGGTGCTGGTTACAGAACGGTGTCGCCTCCTTCAGCACGGCCTGGAGCCTGACACCAGGCTGTGGGTTGTCCTGTCAAATCTGATACAACAAGGAGCTGGTTACAGAACGGTGTCGCCTCCTTCAGCACGGCCTGGAGCCTGACACCAGGCTGTGGATGGTCCTGTGAAATCTGATACAACAAGGTGCTGGTTACAGAACGGTGTCGCCTCCTTCAGCACGGCCTGGAGCCTGACACCAGTCTGTGGATGGTCCTGTCAAATCTGATATAACAAGGAGCTGGTTACAGAACGGTGTCACCTCCTTCAGCACGGCCTGGAGCCTGACACCAGGCTGTGGATGGTCCTGTCAAATCTGATATAACAAGGAGCTGGTTACAGAACGGTGTCACCTCCTTCAGCACGGCCTGGAGCCTGACACCAGGCTGTGGATGGTCCTGTCAAATCTGATACAACAAGGTGCTGGTTACAGAACGGTGTCGCCTCCTTCAGCACGGCCTGGAGCCTGACACCAGGCTGTGGATGGTCCTGTCAAATCTGATATAACAAGGAGCTTGTTACAGAACGGTGTCGCCTCCTTCAGCACGGCCTGGAGCCTGACACCAGGCTGTGGATGGTCCTGTCAAATCTGATATAACAAGGAGCTGGTTACAGAACGGTGTCGCCTCCTTCAGCACGGCCTGGACCCTGACACCAGGCTGTGGATGGTCCTGTCAAATCTGATATAACAAGGTGCTGGTTACAGAACGGTGTCGCCTCCTTCAGCACGGCCTGGAGCCTGACACCAGGCTGTGGATGGTCCTGTCAAATCTGATATAACAAGGTGCTGGTTACAGAACGGTGTCGCCTCCTTCAGCACGGCCTGGAGCCTGACACCAGGCTGTGGATGGTCCTGTCAAATCTGATATAACAAGGAGCTGGTTACAGGACGGTGTCACCTCCTTCAGCACGGCCGGGAGCCTGACACCAGGCTGTGGATGGTCCTGTCAAATCTGATATAACAAGGAGCTGGTTACAGAACGGTGTCACCTCCTTCAGCACGGCTTGGAGCCTGACACCAGGCTGTGGATGGGCCTGTCAAATCTGATATAACAAGGAGCTGGTTACAGAACGGTGTCACCTCCTTCAGCACGGCCTGGAGCCTGACACCAGGCTGTGGATGGTCCTGTCAAATCTGATATAACAAGGAGCTGGTTACAGAACGGTGTCACCTCCTTCAGCACGGCCTGGAGCCTGACACCAGGCTGTGGATGGTCCTGTCAAATCTGATATAACACGGTGCTGGTTACAGAACGGTGTCGCCTCCTTCAGCACGGCCTGGAGCCTGACACCAGGCTGTGGATGGTCCTGTCAAATCTGATACAACAAGGAGCTGGTTACAGAACGGTGTCGCCTCCTTCAGCACGGCCTGGAGCCTGACACCAGGCTGTGGATGGTCCTGTCAAATCTGATATGACAAGGAGCTGGTTACAGAACGGTGTCGCCTCCTTCAGCACGGCCTGGAGCCTGACACCAGGCTGTGGATGGTCCTGTCAAATCTGATATAACAAGGTGCTGGTTACAGAACGGTGTCGCCTCCTTCAGCACGGCCTGGAGCCTGAAACCAGGCTGTGGATGGTCCTGTCAAATCTGATATAACAAGGAGCTGGTTACAGAACGGTGTCGCCTCCTTCAGCACGGCCTGGAGCCTGACACCAGGCTGTGGATGGTCCTGTCAAATCTGATATAACAAGGAGCTGGTTACAGAACGGTGTCACCTCCTTCAGTACGGCCTGGAGCCTGACACCAGGCTGTGGATGGGCCTGTAAGGGGCTGTTAACGTCACAGTTCTATTGTCCGTTTCTGCATCCGGAATTTAAAAACCCGTCTCAGTAATGGTGACCGTTACACTGCGGGGGTTTGAGGCAACACTGCAGGGGCTCCTTGTATCACACGTAAGGGGATTATTGAGAAAAAGTAAATGGTTAACTATATACAGCACAGAGGTCTCTGAAACAGCTTTTTAATTGAGGGATCCCGGACCACACTGCCTGTCCCCTGCTCCCAGAGATTATTGAGCAGTAAATGGTTAACTGTATACAGTCACAGAGGTCTCTGAAACAGCTTTTTAATTGGGGGCTCCCGGAGCCACACTGCCTGTCCCCTGCTCCCAGAGATTATTGAGCAGTAAATGGTTAACTGTATACAGGCACAGAGTGTAGCACAATCAATCACTCACGAGACGAGAGGAGATGAGGAGTCGAAAGATGGCTTTATTACGCTGACTTGTTCCACCCGCAGCACAGTTCCAGAATGCGGCTGCTGGGAGAACCCGGGCTTTTATACTCCGCCTTACTGGGTTGAGCCAGCAGGCGGGTGATCCAATCGGGATCCAGTATCTATCCACCAACAGCCTTTCGGCCTCACAGGGCACCTTAATACCCCTAATACATACCACCACATTCACCCGGCGGGGTCGTGGGCCGTATGGTTGTCGGTGTTTACAGAGTCGGTACCTAGGATGCCGCTAACACGGTGGTTATGCTCCGATTTCTTGCTTTACTGATTCGATGAGTCGAATGGGTTCCCTGGTCGTCCTAACCGATCGGCTTAGCCCCGGTGGTGATGCAGACGCTGGTTCGGGCCCCGTCGTCTCTGGGAACGTCGCAATGACTCTCCCCGCTCCAATATCCCTATTCGGACCGGGGGAAGGACCGATCCACCCGGGAAGGGGGCGGCTGTGGGGTGCGCCGGTGGGAGGGAGGGGTGATTGGTGTTGTGGGGGGGGAGTGGAGCTCCAGAGGGGGAGACTGGTGTTGGGGGGGGGTGCAGCTCCGGAGGGGTCGGCTGTGGGGTGCGCCGGTGGGAGGGAGGGGTGATTGGTGTTGTGGGGGGGGAGTGGAGCTCCAGAGGGGGTGACTGGTGTTGGGGGGGGGTGTGCAGCTCCGGAGGGGTCGGCTGTGGGGTGCGCCGGTGGGAGGGAGGGGTCATTGGTGTTGTGGGGGGGGGGGTGGAGCTCCAGAGGGGGTGACTGGTGTTGGGGGGGGGGGGGGTGCAGCTCCGGAGGGGTCGGCTGTGGGGTGCGCCGGTGGGAGGGAGGGGTGATTGGTGTTGTGGGGGGGGGGGGTGGAGCTCCAGAGGGGGTGACTGGTGTTGGGGGGGGGGGTGCAGCTCCGGAGGGGTCGGCTGTGGGGTGCGCCGGTGCGAGGGAGGGTGTGTGTGGAGCTCCGGCGGGTGCCGGGTCCCGCAGGGAGACCGTGTCCTGTCGGCCGTCGGGGTACGCCACGCAGGCGTATTGAGGATTCGCGTTGAGGAGATGAACCCTCTCGACCAACAGGTCTGATTTGTGCGTCCGCACATGTTTTCGGAGCAGGGTGGGTCCCGGGGCTGCCAGCCAGGTTGGAAGTGACGTTCCGGAGGAGGACTTCCTAGGGAAGACAAGGAGGAGTCCCTGAGATGTTTGATTTGTTGTTGTACAAAGCAGCGACCGGGTGGAGTGGAGGGCGTCCGGGAGGACTTCCTGCAGCGGGAGACTGGGAGATTCCTGGACCGTAGGGCCAGCAGGACGGTCTTCCAGACCGTTCCGTTCTCCCTCTCCACCTGACGAGTCCCCCGGGGGTTGTAACTGGTCGTCCTGCTCGAGGCGATGCCCTTGCTGAGCAGGAATTGACGCAGTTCATTGCTCATGAAGGAGGGCCCCTATCGCTATGTATGTAGGCGGGGAAACCGAATTGTGTAAAGATGGTGGTGAGGGCTCTAATGACCGTGGCCACGGTCATTTCGGGACAGGGAATAGCTAATGGTAACAGGGAGTACTTGTCAATCACGTTCCGGAAGTACTAGTTGCGGTGGGTAGAGGGGACGGGGCCTTTGAAGTCCAGACTGAGGCGCTCAGGGGGATGGGAAGCCTTTATCACATGTGCTTTATCTGGCCTGGAGAAGTGTGTTTTGCGCTCTGCGCAGATTTGGCAGTTCCTGGTGGCTGTCCCGGCCTCCTCGATGGAGTAGGGTAGGTTGCGGGTCTTTACGAAGTGATAGAACCGAGCGAACCCCGGGTGGCAGAGGTCCTCGTGGAGGGTTCGGAGACGGTTCACTTGTGCGTTGGCACATGTGCCGTCCGATAGGGGTCCAGATGGCTCGTTCAGCTTTCCGGGACGATACAAGATCTCGGAGTTATAGGTGGAGAGTTCGATCCTCCACCGCAGGATCTTGTCGTTCTTGATCTTGCCCCGCTGTGCATTATCAAACATGAAGGCCACCGACCGTTGGTCAGTGAGGAGAGTGAACCTCCTCCCGGCCAGGTAATGCCTCCAATGCCGCACAGCTTCCACTATGGCCTGGGCCTCCTTTTCCACTGAGGAGTGGTGGATTTCTGAAGCGTGGAGGGTGCGTGAAAAGAAGGCCACGGGTCTGCCCTCTTGTTGAGTGTTGACTCCAGAGCTACGTCGGATGCATCGCTCTCGACCTGGAAGGGGAGGGACTCGTCGATGGCGTGCATCGTGGCCTTTGCGATATCCGCTTTGATGCGGCTGAAGGCCTGGCGGGCCTCTGTCGACAGGGGAAAGACCGTGGACTGGATTAGCGGACGGGCCTTGTCCGCGTAGTTGGGGACCCACTGGGAGTAACAAGAGAAAAAGCCCAGGCAGTGTTTCAGGGCCTTGGAGCAGTGAGGGAGGGGGAACTCCATGAGGGGGCGCCTGCGTTCGGGGTCTGGGCCTATCACTCCATTTCGCACTACGTAGCCGAGGATGGCTCGACGGTCGGGGCGAAACACGCATTTGGAACATAGAACATAGAACGATACAGCGCAGTACAGGCCCTTCGGCCCACGATGTTGCACCGACATGGGATCAAAAAACAAAAGCCATCTAACCTACACTATGCCAGTATCATCCATATGCTTATCCAATAAACTTTTAAATGCCCTCAACGTTGGCGAGTTCACTACTGTTGCACGTAGGGCGTTCCACGGCCTCACCACTCTTTGCGTAAAGAACCTACCTCTGACCTCTGTCCTATATCTATTACCCCTCAGTTTAAAGCTATGTCCCCTTGTGCCAGCCATATCCATCCGCGGGAGAAGGCTCTCACTGTCCACCCTATCCAACCCCCTGATCATTTTGTATGCCTCTATTAAGTCTCCTCTTAACCTTCTTCTCTCCAACGAAAACAACCTCAAGTCCATCAGACTTTCCTCATAAGATTTTCCCTCCATACCAGGCAACATCCTGGTGAATCTCCTCTGCACCCGCTCCAAAGCCTCCACGTCCTTCCTATAATGCGGTGACCAGAACTGTACGCAATACTCCAAATGCGGCCGTACCAGAGTTTTGTACAGCTGCAACATGACCTCCTGACTCCGGAACTCAATCCCTCTACCAATAAAGGCCAACACTCCATAGGCCTTCTTCACAACCCTATCAACCTGGGTGGCAACTTTCAGGGATCTATGTACATGGACACCTAGATCCCTCTGCTCATCCACACTTCCAAGAACTTTACCATTTGCCAAATATTCCACATTCCTGTTATTCCTTCCAAAGTGAATCACCTCACACTTCTCTACATTAAACTCCATTTGCCACCTCTCAGCCCAGCTCTGCAGCTTATCTATGTCCGTCTGTAACCTGCAACATGCTTCCGTACTGTCGACAGCACCACCGACTTTAGTGTCGTCTGCAAATTTACTCACCCACCCTTCTGCGCCCTCCTCTAGGTCATTTATAAAAATGACAAACAGCAACGGCCCCAGAATAGATCCTTGTGATACGCCCCTTGTAACTGAACTCCATTCTGAACATTTCCCATCAACCACCACCCTCTGTCTTCTTTCAGCTAGCCAATTTCTGATCCACATCTCGAACTCACCCTCAATCCCCAGCCTCCGTATTTTATGCAATAGCCTACCGTGTGGAACCTTATCAAACGCTTTACTGAAATCCATTTTCACCACATCAACTGCTCCACCCTCGTCTACCTGTTCAGTCACCTTCTCAAAGAACTCGATAAGGTTTGTTTGGCATGACCTACCCTCCACAAAGCCATGCTGACTATCCCGAATCATATTATTCCTGTCAAGATGATTATAAATCTTGTCTCTTATAATCCCCTCCAAGACTTTACCCCAACAGACGTGAGGCTCACCGGTCTATAGTTGCCAGGGTTGTCTCTGTTCCCCTTCTTGAACAAAGGGACCACTTTTGCTATCCTCCAGTCCTCTGGCACTATTCCTGTACCCAATGATGACATAAAAATCAAAGCCAAAGACTCAGCAATCTCTTCCCTGGCCTCCCAGAGAATCCTAGGATAAATCCCATCAGGCCCCGGGGACTTATCTATTTTCAGCCTGTCCAGAATTGCCAACACCTCTTCCCTACGTACCTCAATGCCATCTATTCTAATAGCCTGGGTCTCAGCATTCTCCTCCACAACATTATCTTTTTCCTGAGTGAATACTGACGAAAAATATTCATTTAGTAGCTCGCCTATCTGTTCAGACTCCACACGCAACTTCCCATCCCCGTCCTTGACTGGCCCTACTCTTACCCTAGTCATTCTTTTATTCCCGACATACCTATAGAAAGCTTTTGGGTTTTCCTTGATCCTACCTGCCAAATACTTCTCATGTCCCCTCCTTGCTCGTCTTAGCTCTCTCTTTAGATCCTTCCTCGCTACCTTGTAACTATCCATCGCCCCAACTGAAACTTCACACCTCATCTTCGCATAGGCCTCCTTCTTCCTCTTAACAAGAGATTCCACTTCTTTGGTAAACCACGGTTCCCTCGCTCGACGCCTTCCTCCCTGCCTGATCGGTACGTACTTATCAAGAACACGCAGTAGCTGTTCCTTAAACCAGCTCCACATATCCAGTGTGCCCAACACTTGCAGCCTACTTCTCCAACCTATCCCCCCCAAGTCACGTCAAATGGCATCATAATTGCCCTTCCCCCAGCTATAACTCTTGCCCTGCGGGGTATACTTATCCCTTTCCATCACTAACGTAAACGTCACCGAATTATGGTCACTGTCCCCAAAGTGCTCTCCTACCTCCAAATCTAACACCTGGTGTTTCTCCCTGTTGTATGTGAGGTTGAGGGCATTAGCGGTCTGGAGGAATTTGCGGAGTTTGGCGTCGTGGTCCTGCTGGTCGTGGCCGCAGATGGTGACGTTGTCGAGGTACGGGAACGTGGCCCGCAAACCATCCCGGTCAACCATTCGGTCCATCTCCCGTTGGAAGAACGCGACCGTGTTAGTGACTCCGAATAGAGCCCTTAAAAAGTGATAGAGCCACCCATCTGCTTCAAAAGCAGTGTATTTGCGGTCGCTCGAGCGGATGGGGAGCTGGTGGTAGGCGGACTTAAGGTCCACCATGGAAAAGACCTTGTACTGTGCAATCCGATTGACCATGTCGGATATGCGGGGGAGAGGGTACGCATCCAGCTGCGTGTACCTATTGATGGTTTGACTATAGTCTACGACCATCCTCTGCTTCTTCCTGATCTTTACAACTACCACCTGGGCTCTCCAGGAACTATAGCTGGCCTGGGTCATGCCTTCCTTCAGCAGCCGCTGGATTCTGACCGGATAAATGTTCGGTCCTGGGCTCTGTACCGTCTGCTCCTAGTGGCGACTGGTTTGCAATCCGGGGTGAGGTTTGCAAACAGGGACGGTGGGTCTACCTTGAGGGTCACGAGGCCGCAGATAGTGTGTGGTGGTATAGGGCCGCCGAATTTAAACTTTAAACTCTGGAGGTTGCACTGAAAATCCAACCCCAGGAGTGTGGCAGCGCAGAGGTGGGGGAGGACGTATAGCTGGTAGTTCTTGAACTCCCACCCCTGCACCGTGAGGTTCACGATGTAGAACGCTTTGATCTCTGTGGAATGGGACCCTGCCGCCAGAACATTTTTTTAATTACTCGGGTGGATCGAAACAGCGTCTTACCGTATCGGGATGTATAAAACTCTCCGTGCTCCCAGAGTCGATCAGGCAGGTCTCGTACCCGTTTATAAATACTGTTGTTGTTGCTGTTTGGAGCCTTCGGGGCCGCGACTGGCCCAGGGTCACAGAAGCCAGTCGTAGTTGCTGCATTGGGGCGTTTTCTTCAGGCCCTGTGGGGCCGTCCATCCCGGGGTCCTTAGCCGTCAGCCAAGATGGCGGCTTCCACGGGTCGCACACGGTCGGGGGTGGACAAGGTGGCACCGCCCATGGATCGCACGTTGCCGGAGGAGCACAAAATGGCGGCGCCCATCCCTCCCGCATGGAGTCCGGGACCCAAGATGGCGGCGCCGGTTGGCCGCACATGGATTGCTGGGGTGTGGGTTGAGTTTGGGGTTCTCCCCCGGAGATAGCGGCTACCTCCCGGGCCTGGAACACTGCTAAAAAGTGCCCCTATTTGCCGCACCCTTTACAGGGGACCGAGCGGGCCGGGCAGCACATTCGGGGGTGTTTCCCTTGCCCACAAAAGTAGCAGCGGGGCCCCCCTGGGTGATCTGCTGCTCTGGAAGCGCAGGCCTGTGGAGGGGGGGGGGGGCTGCCGCACGGTCGGCGGCGTAGGCACGGGAGTTCTGCGATGCCACATCGAACGAGGCCGCGAGGGCCCGTGCTCTTTGAGGCCTAGTGCGTCTTTTTCCAGCAAGCGCTGGCGAATTTTGGACGAAAGCATACCTGCCACGAACGCATCTCAGACCAGCAGCTCTGTGTGTTCGTTAGCCGAAACCGATGGGCAGTTGCAGTTTCTCCCCAGTATTAACAGCGCACTGTAGAATTCGTCCAGCGATTCCCCGGGGATTTGCCGTCTCGCCGCGAGCTGGTGGCCTGCGGAGACCTGGTTGGCGGGGCTGACGTAGATTCCTCTCAGCATGGCGATCGCCGTCGGGAAATCGTCTGCGTCCTCCATGAGAGTGTAGATTTCCGGGCTCACACTGGCAGGACCTGCAGTTTCTGGTCTTCTGTAGTCATGCAGGTGCCCGTTCGGAGGTATCCTTCGAACCACGCTAGCCAGTGTTTAAAAGTGGCCGCTGAGTCTGCCGCATGGGGGCTGATTCGCAGACAGTCCGGAGTGAGTCGGAGCTCCATGTCCTTTCAGTCTGCGTAATAAATTGCAGCACAATCAATCACTCACGAGACGAGAAGAGAAGGAGTCGATCGATGGCTTTATTACGCAGACTTGTTCCCCAGCAGCACAGTTACAGAATGCGGCTGCTGGGAGAACCCGGGCTCTTATACTCCGCCTTACTGGGTGGAGCCAGTAGGCAGCTGATCCACTCGGGACACAGCGTCTATCCACTAATAGCCTCTCGGCATCACAGGGTACCGCAATACCCCAGATACATACCACCACACAGAGGTGTCTGAAACAGCTTTTTAATTGGGGCTCCCTGACCACACTGCCTGTCCCCTGCTCCCAGGGATTATTGAGCAGTAAATGGTTAACTATATACAGCACAGAGGTCTCCGAAACAGCTTTTTAATTGGGGGTTCCCGAGGCCACACTGCCTGTACCCTGCTCCCAAGGATTATTGAACAGTAAATGGTTAACTATATACAGCAAAGAGGTCACTGAAACAGCTATTTAATTGGGAGCTCCCGAGGCCACACTGCCTGTCCCCTGCTCCCAGGGATTATTGAGCAGTAAATGGTTAACTATATACAGGCACAGAGGTCTCTGAAACAGCATTTTAATTGGGGGCTCCTGGACCACACTGCCTGACCCCTGCTCCCAGGTATTATTGAGCAGTAAATGGTTAACTATATACATCACAGAGGCCTCTGAAACAGCTTTTTAATTGGGGGTTCCCGAGGCCATACTGCCTGTACCCTGCTCCCAAGGATTATTGAGCAGTAAATGGTTAACTATATACAGCACAGAGGTCACTGAAACAGCTATTTAATTGGGAGCTCCCGAGGCCACACTGCCTGTCCCCTGCTCCCAGGGATTATTGAGCAGTAAATGGTTAACTATATACAGGCACAGAGGTCTCTGAAACAGCATTTTAATTGGGGGCTCCTGGACCACACTGCCTGACCCCTGCTCCCAGGTATTATTGAGCAGTAAATGGTTAACTATATACATCACAGAGGTCACTGACACAGCTTTAGAATTATGGGCTCCCGAGGCCACACTGCCTGACCCTGATCCCAGGGATTATTGAGCAGTAAATGGTTAACTATACACAGGCACAGAGGTCTCTGAAACAGCTTTATAATTGGGGGCTCCCGAGGCAACACTGCCTGAGCCCTGCTCGCAGGGATTATTGAGAAGCAAATGGTTAACTATATACTGCACAGAGGTCTCTGAAACAGCGTTTCAATTGGGGGCTCCTGAGGCCACACTGCTGTCCACTGCTCCCAGGGATTATTGAGCAGTAAATGCTTAAATATGTACAGCACAGTTGTCACTGAAACTGCTTTTTCATTGGGGGCTCCCGAGGCCACACTGCCTGTCCCCTGCTCCCAGGGATTATTGAGCAGTAAATGGTTAACTATATGAAGCACAGAGGTCACTGAAACAGATTTTTAATTGGGGGGCACCCGAGGCCACACTGCCTGTCCCCTGCTCCCAGGGATTATTGAGCAGTAAATAGTTAACTATATAAAGCACAGAGGTCACTGAAACAGCTTTTTAATTGGGGGGCACCCGAGGCCACACTGCTGTCCCTGCGCCCAGGGATTATTGAGCAGTAAATGGTTAACGATATACAACACAGAGGTCTCTGACACAGCTTTTGAATTGGGGGCTCCTGAGGCCACACCGCTGTCCCCTGCTCCCAGGGATTATTACGACAAAGTAAATGGTTAAATATACACAGCACAGAGGTCTCTGAAACAGCTTTTTAATTGGGGCTCATGATGCCACACTGCCTGTCCCCTGCTCCCAGGGATTATTGAGGAGCAAATGGTTAACGATAGACTGCACAGAGGTCACTGAAACAGCATTTTAATTGGGGGCTCCCGTACCACACTGCCTGTCCCCTGCTCCCAAGGATTATTGAGCAGTAAATGGTTAACTATATACAGCACAGAGGTCTCTGAAACACCTTTTTAAACTATGGGCTCCCGAGGCAACACTGCCTGTCTCCTGCTCCCAGGGATTATTGAGCAGTAAATGGTTAACTATATACAGGCACAGAAGTCTCTGAAACAGCTTTTTAATTGGGGGCTCCCGGAGCCACACTGCCTGTCTCCTGCTCCCAGGGATTATTGAGCAGTAAATGGTTAACTATATACAGCACAGAGGTCTCTGAAACACCTTTTTAATTGGGGGCTCCCGGAGCCACACTGCCTGTCCCCTGCTCCCAGGGATTGTTGAGCAGAAAATGGTTAATTATATATAGCACAGAGGCCTCTGAAACAGCTTTTTAATTGGGGGCTCCCAAGGCCACACGGCCTGTTCCCTGCTCCCAGGGATTGTTGAGCAGAAAATGGTTAACTATATACAGCTCAGAGGTCTCTGAAACAGCTTTTTAATTGGGGGCTCCCGGACCCACACGGCCTGTCCCTGCTCCCAGGGATTATTGAGCAGTAAATGGTTAACTATATACAGCACAGTGGTCTCTGAAACAGCTTTTTAATTGTGGGCTCCCGTGGCCACACTGCCTGTCCCCTGCTCCCTGGGATTATTGAGCAGTAAATGGTTAACTATATACAGGGACAGATGTCTCTGAACCAGCTTTTTATTTGGGTCTCCAGGACCACACTGCCTGTCCCCTGCTCCAACTGATTATTGAGCATTAAATGGTTAACGATATACTGCACAGAGGTCACTGAAACAGCTTTTTAATTGGGGCTCCCGGTGCACCACTGCCTGTCCCCTGCTCCCAGGGATTATTGAGAAGTTAATGGTTAATTATATATAGCACAGAGGCCTCTGAAACAGCTTTATAATTGGGGGCTCCCAAGGCCACACTGCCTGTCCCCTGCTCCAAGGGATTATTGAGCAGTAAATGGTTAACTATATACAGCACAGATGTCTGTGAAACAGCTTTTTAATTGGGGGCTCCCGAGGCCACACTGCCTGACCCCTGCTCCCAGGTTTTATTGAGCAGTAAATTGTTAAATATATACAGCACAGATGTCTCTGAACCAGCTTTTTAATTGGGGGCTCCCGGACCACACTGCCTGTCCCCTGCTCCAACTGATTGTTGAGCAGTGAATGGTTAACTATATACAGGCACAGAGGTCTCTGAAACAGCGTTTTAATTGTTTTCTCCCGAGACCACACTGCCTGTCCCCTGCTCCCAGAGATTATTGAGAAGTAAATGGTTAAATATACACAGCACAGAGGTCCCTGAAACAGTTTTTTAATTGGGGGCTCCCGGAGCCACGCTGCCTGTCCCCTGCTCCCAGGGATTATTGAGAAGTAAATGGTTAATTATATACAGCACAGAGGCCTCTGAAACAGCTTTTTAATTGGGGAGCTCCCGAGGCCACACTGCCTGTCCCCTGCTCCCAGGGATTATTGAGAAGTAAATGGTTAACTATATACAGGCACAGAGGCCTCTGAAACAGCTTTTTAATTGGGGGCTCACGAGGCCACACTGCCTGACCCCAGCTCCCAGGGATTATTGAGCAGTAAATGGTTAACTATATACAGCACAGAGGTCTCTGAAACAGCTTTTTAATTGGGGGCTCACGAGGCCACACTGCCTGACCCCAGCTCCCAGGGATTATTGAGAAGTAAATGGTTAATTATATACAGCACAGAGGCCTCTGAAACAGCTTTTTAATTGGGGAGCTCCCGAGGCCACACTGCCTGTCCCCTGCTCCCAGGGATTATTGAGAAGTAAATGGTTAACTATATACAGGCACAGAGGCCTCTGAAACAGCTTTTTAATTGGGGGCTCCCAAGGCCACACTGCCATCCCTCGCTCCCAGGGATTATTGAGCAGTAAATGGTTAACTATATCCAGGCACAGAGGTCTCTGAAACAGCTTTTTAATTGGGGTATCCCGGAGTCACACTGCCTGTCCCCTGCTCCCAGGGATTATTGAGCAGTAAATGGTTAACTATATACAGAACAGAGGTCTCTGAAACAGCTTTTTTAATTGGGGCTCCCGAGGCCACACTGCCTGTCCCCTGCTCCCAGGGAGTATTGAGCAGTAAATGGTTAACTATATACAGCACAGAGGTCTCTGAAACAGCTTTTTAATTGGGGGCTCCCGGAGCCACACTTCCTGTCCCCTGCTCCCAGGGATTATTGAGCAGTAAATGGTTAATTATATACAGCACAGAGGTCTCTGAAACAGCTTTTTAATTGGGGGCTCCCAAGGCCACACTGCCTGTCCCCTGCTCCCAGGGATTATTGAGCAGTAAATGGTTAACTATATCCAGGCACAGAGGTCTCTGAAACAGCTTTTTAATTGGGGTATCCCGGGGCCACACTGCCTGTTCCCTGCTCCCAGGGATTATTGAGCAGTAAATGGTTAACAATATACAGCACAGAGTATCTGAAACACCTTTTTAACTGGGGACACCCGAGGCCACACTGCCTGTCCCCTGCTCCCAGGGATTATTGAGCAGTAAATGGTTATATATATACAGGGACAGAGGTCTCTGAACCAGCTTTTTATTTGGGGCTCCCGGACCACACTGCCTGTCCCCTGCTCCCACTGATTATTGAGCAGTAAATGGTTAACTGTATACAGGCACAGAGGTCACGGAAACAGCTTTTTAATTGGGGGCTCCCGAGGCCACACTGCCTGTCCCCTGATCCCAGGGATTATTGAGCAGTAAATGGTTAACGATATACTGCACAGAGGTCACGGAAACAGCTTTTTAATTGGGGGCTCCCGGAGCCACACTGCCTGTCCCCTGCTCCCAGGGATTGTTGAGAAGTAAATGGTTAATTATATATAGCACAGAGGCCTCTGAAACAGCTTTTTAATTGGGGGCTCCCAAGGCCACACTGCCTGTCCCCTGCTCCCAGGGATTATTGAGAAGGAAATGGTTTACTATATACAGGCACAGAGGTCTCTGAAACAGCTTTTTAATTGGGGGCTCCCGAGGCCACACTGCCTGTACCCTGCTCCCAGGGGTTATTGAGCAGTAAATGGTTAACTATATACAGCATAGAGGTCTCTGAAACAGCTTTTTAATTGGGGGCTCCCGAGGCCACACTGCCTGTCCCCTGCTCCCAGGGATTATTGAGCAGTAAATGGTTAACTATATACAGGCACAGAGGACTCTGAAACAGCTTTTTAATTGGGGGCTCCCGAGGCCACACTGCCTGTCCCCTGCTCCCAGGGATTATTGAGCAGTAAATGGTTAACTATATACAGCTCAGAGGTCCCTGAAACAGCTTTTTAATTGGGGGCTCCCGGAGCCACACTGCCTGTCCCCTGCTCCCAGGGATTATTGAGCAGTAAATGGTTAATTATATACAGCACAGAGGCCTCTGAAACAGCTTTTTAATTGGGGGCTCCCAAGGCCACACTGCCTGTCCCCTGCTCCCAGGGATTATTGAGCAGTAAATGGTTAACTATATACAGCTCAGAGGTCCCTGAAACAGCTTTTTAATTGGGGGCTCCCGGAGCCACACTGCCTGTCCCCTGCTCCCAGGGATTATTGAGCAGTAAATGGTTAATTATATACAGCACAGAGGCCTCTGAAACAGCTTTTTAATTGGGGGCTCCCAAGGCCACACAGCCTGTCCCCTGCTCCTAGGGATCTTTGAGCAGTAAATGGTTAACTATATACAGCACAGAGTATCTGAAACACCTTTTTAACTGGGGGCTTCCGAGGCCACACTGCCTGTCCCCTGCTCCCAGGGATTATTGAGCAGTAAATGGTTAACTATATACATGGACAGAGGTCTCTGAACCAGCTTTTTATTTGGGACTCCAGGACCACACTGCCTGTCCCCTGCTCCCACTGATTTTTGAGCAGTAAATGGTTAACGAGAAACTGCACAGAGGTCACGGAAACAGCTTTTTAATTGGGGGCTCCCGAGGCCACACTGCCTGTACCCTGCTCCCAGGGGTTATTGAGCAGTAAATGGTTAACTATATACAGCATAGAGGTCTCTGAAACAGCTTTTTAATTGGGGGCTCCCGAGGCCACACTGCCTGTCCCCTGCTCCCAGGGATTATTGAGAAGTAAATGGTTAATTATATATAGCACAGAGCCCTCTGAAACAGCTTTATAATTGGGGGCTCCCAAGGCCACACTGCCTGTCCCCTGCTCCAAGGGATTATTGAGCAGTAAATGGTTAACTATATACAGCACAGAGGACTCTGAAAGTGTTTTAATTGGGGCTCCCGAGGCCACACTGCCTGTCGCCTGCTCCCAGAGATTATTAAGACAAAGTAAATGGTTAAATATATACAGCACAGAAGTCTCTTAAACCGCTTTTTAATTGGGGGCTCCCAAGGCCACACTGCCTGTCCCCTGCTCCCAGGGATTATTGACCAGTAAATGGTTAACTATATACAGGCACAGAGGTCTCTGAAACATCTTTTTAATTGGGGGCCCCCGAGGCCACACTGCCTGTCCCCTGCTCCCAGGGATTATTGAGCAGTAAATGGTTTAACTATATACAGCACAGAGTATCTGAAACACCTTTTTAACTATGGTCTCCCGAGGCCACACTGTCTGTCCCCTGCTCCCAGGGATTATTGAGCAGTAAATGGTTAACTATATACAGGCCCAGTAGTCTCTGAAACAGCTTTTTAATTGGGGGCTCCCAAGGTCACACTGCCTGTCCCCTGCTCCCAGGGATTATTGAGCAGTAAATGGTTAACTATATACAGAACAGTCTGTGAAACATCTTTTTAATTGGGGCTCCCGAGGCCACACTGCCTGACCCCTGCTCCGAGGGATTATTGAGCAATAAATTGTTAACTATATACAGCACAGAGGTCTCTGAACCAGCTTTTTAATTGGGGGCTCCCGGACCACACTGCCTGTCCCCTGCTCCCACTAATTATTGACCAGTAAATGGTTAACGATATACAGGCACAGAGGTCTCTGAAACAGCTTTTTAACTGGGGGCTCCCGGACCACACTGCCTGTCTCCTGCTTCCAGGGATTATTGAGCAGTAAATGGTTAACTATATACAGCACAGAGGTCTCTGAAACTGCTTTTTAATTGGGGGCTCCCGGAGCCACACTGCCTGTCCCCTGCTCCCAGGGATTATTGAGCAGTAAATGGTTAACTATATACAGGCACAGAGGTCACTGAAACAGCTTTTTAATTGGGGGCTCCCGAGGCCACACTGCCTGTCCCCTGCTCCCAGGGATTATTGAGCAGTAATTGGTTAACTATATACTGCACAGAGGTCTCTGAAACAGCGTTTTAATTGTTTTCTCCCGAGACCACACTGCCAGTCCCCTGCTCCCAGGGATTATTGAGCAGTAAATGGTTAACTATATACAGGGACAGATGTCTCTGAACCAGCTTTTTATTTGGTTCTCCAGGACCACACTGCCTGTCCCCTGCTCCAACTGATTATTGAGCAGTAAATGGTTAACGATATACTGCACAGAGGTCACTGAAACAGCTTTTTAATTGGGGCTCCCGGTGCATCACTGCCTGTCCCCTGCTCCCAGGGATTATTGAGAAGTTAATGGTTAATTATATATAGCACAGAGGCCTCTGAAACAGCTTTATAATTGGGGGCTCCCAAGGCCACACTGCCTGTCCCCTGCTCCAAGGGATTATTGAGCAGTAAATGGTTAACTATATACAGCACAGATGTCTGTGAAACAGCTTTTTAATTGGGGGCTCCCGAGGCCACACTGCCTGACCCCTGCTCCCAGGTTTTATTGAGCAGTAAATTGTTAAATATATACAGCACAGATGTCTCTGAACCAGCTTTTTAATTGGGGGCTCCCGGACCACACTGCCTGTCCCCTGCTCCCACTGATTGTTGAGCAGTGAATGGTTAACTATATACAGGCACAGAGGTCTCTGAAACAGCGTTTTAATTGTTTTCTCCCGAGACCACACTGCCTGTCCCCTGCTCCCAGAGATTATTGAGAAGGAAATGGTTAAATATACACAGCACAGAGGTCCCTGAAACAGTTTTTTAATTGGGGGCTCCCGGAGCCACGCTGCCTGTCCCCTGCTCCCAGGGATTATTGAGAAGTAAATGGTTAATTATATACAGCACAGAGGCCTCTGAAACAGCTTTTTAATTGGGGAGCTCCCGAGGCCACACTGCCTGTCCCCTGCTCCCAGGGATTATTGAGAAGTAAATGGTTAACTATATACAGGCACAGAGGCCTCTGAAACAGCTTTTTAATTGGGGGCTCACGAGGCCACACTGCCTGACCCCAGCTCCCAGGGATTATTGAGCAGTAAATGGTTAACTATATATAGCACAGAGGTCTCTGAAACAGCTTTTTAATTGGGGGCTCACGAGGCCACACTGCCTGACCCCAGCTGCCAGGGATTATTGAGAAGTAAATGGTTAATTATATACAGCACAGAGGCCTCTGAAACAGCTTTTTAATTGGGGAGCTCCCGAGGGCACACTGCCTGTCCCCTGCTCCCAGGGATTATTGAGAAGTAAATGGTTAACTATATACAGGCACAGAGGCCTCTGAAACAGCTTTTTAATTGGGGGCTCCCAAGGCCACACTGCCATCCCTCGCTCCCAGGGATTATTGAGCAGTAAATGGTTAACTATATCCAGGCACAGAGGTCTCTGAAACAGCTTTTTAATTGGGGTATCCCGGAGTCACACTGCCTGTCCCCTGCTCCCAGGGATTATTGAGAAGTAAATGGTTAACTATATACTGCACAGAGGTCTCTGAAACAGCTTTTTAATTGGGGGCTCCCGGAGTCACCCTGCCTGTCCCCTGCTCCCAGGGATTATTGAGCAGTAAATGGTTAACTATATACAGCACAGAGGTCTCTGAAACAGCTTTTTTAATTGGGGCTCCCGAGGCCACACTGCCTGTCCCCTGCTCCCAGGGAGTATTGAGCAGTAAATGGTTAACTATATACAGCACAGAGGTCACTGAAACAGCTTTTTAATTGGGGGCTCCCGGAGCCACACTTCCTGTCCCCTGCTCCCAGGGATTATTGAGAAGTAAATGGTTAATTATATACAGCACAGAGGTCTCTGAAACAGCTTTTTAATTGGGGTATCCCGGGGCCACACTGCCTGTTCCCTGCTCCCAGGGATTATTGAGCAGTAAATGGTTAACAATATACAGCACAGAGTATCTGAAACACCTTTTTAACTGGGGGCACCCGAGGCCACACTGCCTGTCCCCTGCTCCCAGGGATTATTGAGCAGTAAATGGTTAACTATATACAGCACAGAGTATCTGAAACAGCTTTTTAATTGGGGGCTCCCGAGGCCACACTGCCTGTCCCCTGCTCCCAGTGATTATTGAGCAGTAAATGGGTAACTATATACAGGGACAGAGGTCTCTGAACCAGCTTTTTATTTGGGGCTCCCGGACCACACTGCCTGTCCCCTGCTCCCACTGATTATTGAGCAGTAAATGGTTAACTGTATACAGGCACAGAGGTCACGGAAACAGCTTTTTAATTGGGAGCTCCCGAGGCCACACTGCCTGTCCCCTGATCCCAGGGATTATTGAGCAGTAAATGGTTAATTATATACAGCACAGAGGCCTCTGAAACAGCTTTTTAATTGGGGGCTCCCAAGGCCACACAGCCTGTCCCCTGCTCCCAGGGATTATTGAGCAGTAAATGGTTAACTATATACAGCACAGAGTATCTGAAATACCTTTTTAACTGGGGGCTTCCGAGGCCAAACTGCCTGTCCCCTGCTCCCAGGGATTATTGAGCAGTAAATGGTTAACTATATACAGCACAGAGGTCTCTGAAACAGCTTTTTAACTGGGGGCTTCCGAGGCCAAACTGCCTGTCCCCTGCTCCCAGGGATTATTGAGCAGTAAATGGTTAACTATATACAGGCCCAGTGGTCTCTGACACAGCATTTTAACCCCTGCTCCCAGGGATTATTGAGCAGTAAATGGTTAACTATATACATGGACAGAGGTCTCTGAACCAGCTTTTTATTTGGGACTCCAGGACCACACTGCCTGTCCCCTGCTCCCACTGATTTTTGAGCAGTAAATGGTTAACGAGAAACTGCACAGAGGTCACGGAAACAGCTTTTTAATTGGGGGCTCCCGAGGCCACACTGCCTGTCCCCTGCTCCCAGGGATTATTGAGAAGTAAATGGTTAATTATATATAGCACAGAGCCCTCTGAAACAGCTTTATAATTGGGGGCTCCCAAGGCCACACTGCCTGTCCCCTGCTCCAAGGGATTATTGAGCAGTAAATGGTTAACTATATACAGCACAGAGGACTCTGAAAGTGTTTTAATTGGGGCTCCCGAGGCCACACTGCCTGTCGCCTGCTCCCAGAGATTATTAAGACAAAGTAAATGGTTAAATATATACAGCACAGAAGTCTCTTAAACCGCTTTTTAATTGGGGGCTCCCAAGGCCACACTGCCTGTCCCCTGCTCCCAGGGATTATTGACCAGTAAATGGTTAACTATATACAGGCACAGAGGTCTCTGAAACAGCTTTTTAATTGGGGGCCCCCGAGGCCACACTGCCTGTCCCCTGCTCCCAGGGATTATTGAGCAGTAAATGGTTAACTATATACAGCACAGAGTATCTGAAACACCTTTTTAACTATGGTCTCCCGAGGCCACACTGTCTGTCCCCTGCTCCCAGGGATTATTGAGCAGTAAATGGTTAACTATATACAGGCCCAGTAGTCTCTGAAACAGCTTTTTAATTGGGGGCTCCCAAGGTCACACTGCCTGTCCCCTGCTCCCAGGGATTATTGAGCAGTAAATGGTTAACTATATACAGAACAGTCTGTGAAACAGCTTTTTAATTGGGGGCTCCCGAGGCCACACTGCCTGACCCCTGCTCCGAGGGATTATTGAGCAATAAATTGTTAACTATATACAGCACAGAGGTCTCTGAACCAGCTTTTTAATTGGGGGCTCCCGGACCACACTGCCTGTCCCCTGCTCCCACTGATTATTGACCAGTAAATGGTTAACGATATACAGGCACAGAGGTCTCTGAAACAGCTTTTTAACTGGGGGCTCCCGGACCACACTGCCTGTCTCCTGCTTCCAGGGATTATTGAGCAGTAAATGGTTAACTATATACAGCACAGAGGTCTCTGACACAGCATTTTAATTGGGGGCTCCCGGACTACACTGCCTGTCCCCTGCTCCCAGGGATTATTGAGCAGTAATTGGTTAACTATATACTGCACAGAGGTCTCTGAAACAGCGTTTTAATTGTTTTCTCCCGAGACCACACTGCCTGTCCCCTGCTCCCAGGGATTATTGAGCAGTAAATGGTTAACTGTATACAGCACAGAGGTCTCTGAAACAGCTTTTTAATTGGGGGCTCCCGGAGCCACACTGCCTGTCCCCTGCTCCCAGGGATTATTGAGCAGTAAATGGTTAACTATATACAGGCACAGAGGTCACTTAAACAGCTTTTTAATTGGGGGCTCCCGGTGCCACACTGCCTGTCCCCTGCTCCCAGGGATTATTGAGCAGTAAATGGTTAACTATATACAGCACAGAGGTCTCTGAAACAGCTTTTTAATTGGGGGCTCCCAAGGCCACACTGCCTGTCCCCTGCTCCCAGGGATTATTGAGCAGTAAGTGGTTAACTATATACAGCATAGAGTATCTGAAACACCTTTTTAACTATGGTCTCCCGAGGCCACACTGCCTGTCCCCTGCTCGCAGGGATTATTGAGCAGTAACTGGTTCACTATATACAGGCCCAGTAGTCTCTGAAACAGCTTTTTAATTGGGGGCTCCCAAGGTCACACTGCCTGTCCCCTGCTCCCAGGGATTATTGAGCAGTAAATGGTTAACTATATACAGAACAGTCTGTGAAACAGCGTTTTAATTGTTTTCTCCCGAGACCACACTGCCAGTCCCCTGCTCCCAGGGATTATTGAGCAGTAAATGGTTAACTATATTCAGGCACAGAGGTCTCTGAAACAGCTTTTTAATTGGGGGCTCACGGAGCCACACTGCCTGTCCCCTGCTCCCAGGGATTATTGAGCAGTAAATGGTTAACTATATACAGCACAGAGCCCTCTGAAACAGCTTTATAATTGGGGGCTCCCAAGGCCACACTGCCTGTCCCCTGCTCCAAGGGATTATTGAGCAGTAAATGGTTAACTATATACAGCACAGATGTCTATGAAACAGCTTTTTCATTGGGGGCTCCCGAGGCCACACTGCCTGACCCCTGCTCCCAGGTTTTATTGAGCAGTAAATTGTTAAATATATACAGCACAGATGTCTCTGAACCAGCTTTTTAATTGGGGGCTCCCGGACCACACTGCCTGTCCCCTGCTCCCACTGATTATTGAGCAGTGAATGATTAACTATATACAGGCACAGAGGTCTCTGAAACAGCGTTTTAATTGTTTTCTCCCGAGACCACACTGCCTGTCCCCTGCACCCAGGGATTATTGAAAAGTAAATGGTTAAATATACAAAGCACAGAGGTCCCTGAAACAGTTTTTTAATTGGGGGCACCCGGAGCCACGCTGCCTGTCCCCTGCTCCCAGGGATTATTGAGCAGTAAATGGTTAAATATATACAGCACAGAGGTCTCTGAAACAGCTTTTTAATTGGGGGCTCCCAAGGCCACACTGGCTGTCCCCTGCTCCCAGGGTTTATTGAGCAGTAAATGGTTAACTATATACAGGCACAGAGGTCTCTGAAACAGCTTTTTAATTGGGGGCTCCCAAGGTCACACTGCCTGTCCCCTGCTCCCAGGGATTATTGAGCAGTAAATGGTTAACTATATACAGAACAGTCTGTGAAACAGCTTTTTAATTGGGGGCTCCCGAGGCCACACTGCCTGACCCCTGCTCCCAGGGATTATTGAGAAGTAAATGGTTAATTATATATAGCACAGAGCCCTCTGAAACAGCTTTATAATTGGGGGCTCCCAAGGCCACACTGCCTGTCCCCTGCTCCAAGGGATTATTGAGCAGTAAATGGTTAACTATATACAGCACAGAGGACTCTGAAAGTGTTTTAATTGGGGCTCCCGAGGCCACACTGCCTGTCGCCTGCTCCCAGAGATTATTAAGACAAAGTAAATGGTTAAATATATACAGCACAGAAGTCTCTGAAACCGCTTTTTAATTGGGGGCTCCCAAGGCCACACTGCCTGTCCCCTGCTCCCAGGGATTATTGACCAGTAAATGGTTAACTATATACAGGCACAGAGGTCTCTGAAACAGCTTTTTAATTGGGGGCCCCCGAGGCCACACTGCCTGTCCCCTGCTCCCAGGGATTATTGAGCAGTAAATGGTTAACTATATACAGCACAGAGTATCTGAAACACCTTTTTAACTATGGTCTCCCGAGGCCACACTGTCTGTCCCCTGCTCCCAGGGATTATTGAGCAGTAAATGGTTAACTATATACAGGCCCAGTAGTCTCTGAAACAGCTTTTTAATTGGGGGCTCCCAAGGTCACACTGCCTGTCCCCTGCTCCCAGGGATTATTGAGCAGTAAATGGTTAACTATATACAGAACAGTCTGTGAAACAGCTTTTTAATTGGGGGCTCCCGAGGCCACACTGCCTGACCCCTGCTCCGAGGGATTATTGAGCAATAAATTGTTAACTATATACAGCACAGAGGTCTCTGAACCAGCTTTTTAATTGGGGGCTCCCGGACCGCACTGCCTGTCCCCTGCTCCCACTGATTATTGACCAGTAAATGGTTAACGATATACAGGCACAGAGGTCTCTGAAACAGCTTTTTAACTGGGGGCTCCCGGACCACACTGCCTGTCTCCTGCTTCCAGGGATTATTGAGCAGTAAATGGTTAACTATATACAGCACAGAGGTCTCTGAAACTGCTTTTTAATTGGGGGCTCCCGGAGCCACACTGCCTGTCCCCTGCTCCCAGGGATTATTGAGCAGTAATTGGTTAACTATATACTGCACAGAGGTCTCTGAAACAGCGTTTTAATTGTTTTCTCCCGAGACCACACTGCCAGTCCCCTGCTCCCAGGGATTATTGAGAAGTAAATGGTTAAATATATCCAGCACAGAGGTCTCTGAAACAGCTTTTTAATTGGGGGCTCCCGGAGCCACACTGCCTGTCCCCTGCTCCCAGGGATTATTGAGCAGTAAATGGTTAACTGTATACAGCACAGAGGTCTCTGAAACAGCTTTTTAATTGGGGGCTCCCGGAGCCACACTGCCTGTCCCCTGCTCCCAGGGATTATTGAGCAGTAAATGGTTAACTATATACAGGCACAGAGGTCACTTAAACAGCTTTTTAATTGGGGGCTCCCGGTGCCACACTGCCTGTCCCCTGCTCCCAGGGATTATTGAGCAGTAAATGGTTAACTATATACAGCACAGAGGTCTCTGAAACAGCTTTTTAATTGGGGGCTCCCAAGGCCACACTGCCTGTCCCCTGCTCCCAGGGATTATTGAGCAGTAAGTGGTTAACTATATACAGCATAGAGTATCTGAAACACCTTTTTAACTATGGTCTCCCGAGGCCACACTGCCTGTCCCCTGCTCGCAGGGATTATTGAGCAGTAAATGGTTCACTATATACAGGCCCAGTAGTCTCTGAAACAGCTTTTTAATTGGGGGCTCCCAAGGTCACACTGCCTGTCCCCTGCTCCCAGGGATTATTGAGCAGTAAATGGTTAACTATATACAGAACAGTCTGTGAAACAGCGTTTTAATTGTTTTCTCCCGAGACCACACTGCCAGTCCCCTGCTCCCAGGGATTATTGAGCAGTAAATGGTTAACTATATTCAGGCACAGAGGTCTCTGAAACAGCTTTTTAATTGGGGGCTCACGGAGCCACACTGCCTGTCCCCTGCTCCCAGGGATTATTGAGCAGTAAATGGTTAACTATATACAGCACAGAGCCCTCTGAAACAGCTTTATAATTGGGGGCTCCCAAGGCCACACTGCCTGTCCCCTGCTCCAAGGGATTATTGAGCAGTAAATTGTTAACTATATACAGCACAGAGGTCTCTGAACCAGCTTTTTAACTGGGGGCTCCCGTACCACACTGCCTGTCTCCTGCTCCCAGGGATTATTGAGCAGTAAATGGTGAACTATATACAGCACAGAGGTCTCTGAAACTGCTTTTTAATTGGGGGCTCCCGGACCACACTGCCTGTCTCCTGCTCCCAGGGAGTATTGAGCAGTAAATGGTTAACTATATACAGCACAGAGGTCTCAGAAACAGCTTTTTAATTGGGGGCTCCCGGACCACACTGCCTGTCCCCTGCTCCCAGGGATTATTGAGCAGTAAATGGTTAACTATATTCAGGCACAGAGGTCTCTGAAACAGCTTTTTAATTGGGGGCTCCCGGACACACTGCCTGTCCCCTGCTCCCAGGGATTATTGAGCAGTAAATGGTTAACTATATACAGGCACAGAGGTCTCTGAAACAGCGTTTTAATTGTTTTCTCCCGAGACCACACTGCCTGTCCCCTGCTCCCAGGGATTATTGAGAAGTAAATGGTTAAATATACACAGCACAGAGGTCCCTGAAACAGCTTTTTAATTGGGGGCTCCCGGAGCCACACTGCCTGTTCCCTGCTCCAAGGGAATATTGAGCAGTAAATGGTTAACTATATACAGCACAGAGGTCTCTGAAACAGCTTTTTAATTGGGGGCTCCCCAGGCCACACTGCCTGTCCCCTGCTCCTAGGGATCTTTGAGCAGTAAATGGTTAACTATATACAGGCACAGAGGTCACTGAAACAGCTTTTTAATTGGGGGCTCCCGGAGCCACACTGCCTGTTCCCTGCTCCTAGGGATCTTTGAGCAGTAAATGGTTAACTATATACAGGCACAGAGGTCACTGAAACAGCTTTTTAATTGGGGGCTCCCGGAGCCACGCTGCCTGTTCCCTGCTCCAAGGGAATATTGAGCAGTAAATGGTTAACTATATACAGCACAGAGGTCTCTGAAACAGCTTTTTAATTGGGGGCTCCCCAGGCCACACTGCCTGTCCCCTGCTCCCAGGGATTATTGAGCAGTAAATGGTTAACTCTATACAGGCTCAGAGGTCTCTGAAACAGCTTTTTAATTTGGGCTCCCGGAGCCACACTGCCTGTCCCCTGCTCCCAGGGATTATTGAGCAGTAAATGGTTAACAATATACAGCACAGAGTATCTGAAACACCTTTTTAACTATGGACTCCCGAGGCCACACTGCCTGCCCCCTGCTCCCAGGTATTATTGAGCAGTAAATGGTTAACTGTATACAGCACAGAGTATCTGAAACACCTTTTTAACTGGGGGCTCCCGAGGCCACACTGCCTGTCCCCTGCTCCCAGGGATTATCGAGAAGTGTATGTATTGGGGGTCATGTGGGACTGGAAGCCCTAATGTCATTGGCTGACAGATCCCGGCTACTGGTTGGCCGTTGACCTCAAGCTCCGCCCTGAAGGCGGAGTATAAGAAGCCGGAGTCTTCCCCCGCAGGTCAGTTTACTATCGAGCTGCGGGGGAACAGACACGCTTAATAAAGCCTCATCGACTTCATCTCTATTCGTCTCACGGAGTCTTTGTGCGCCACAATTTATTAAGCGTGCCGAAAAAGGACTATGGAGCTCAGGATCATTCCGGAATGCCTGAGGATCAGCCCCCACGCAGTGAATGCAGCAGCAGCCTTCAAACACTGGCAGACTTGCTTCGAGGCCTACGTCAGAACGACCACCGGCCGGGTCTCAGATGAACAAAAACTGCAGGTCCTGCACTCGAGGGTGAGCACGGAGATTTTCTCCCTCATCAAAGACTCGGACGATTTCCAGACGGCGTTCGCAGCACTGAGAAGTCTCTATGTCCGCCCTGTTAACCAAATCTACGCTCGCTACCAGCTCGCGACGAGACGGCAAGCTCCCGGAGAATCGATGGACGAGTTCTACGCCGCGCTGCTGATTTTGGGACGAGCCTGCAGCTGCCCGCCGGTGAACGCAAACGAACACACGGACATGTTAATGCGTGACGCTTTTGTGGCAGGTATGCAATCCTCCCAAATCCGCCAAAGACTTCTAGAAAAAGAGTCGCTGGGACTCTCAGAGGCACGGGCCCTAGCAGCCTCCCTAGACGTGGCCGCGCGTAATACCCACGCCTACGGCCCCGACCGCGCGGCAACCCATTGGGCCCCGTACGTACCCGTCGCGGCAAACCCCCTACCCCCCCCCCCGGACACCCCACAGGCTTGCGCAGTCCAAACGCCGAGTCGCACCGGGGGCGCCCGCTGTTATTTCTGCGGCCAGGCAAAGCACCCCCGACAACGCTGCCCGGCCCGCGCAGCGATCTGCAAAAGCTGCGGGAAAAAGGGCCATTATGCGGTTGTGTGCCGGTCCCGCGAGGTCGCCGCCGTCCCGGGAGCGCAGGGAGCCCTGCAAGCAGTCTATGCGTCCCAACCCCCCCAGCACGCCATGTACGACCCGCAGGCGCAGCCGCTCTTGGTCCCGACCACCGCGGTCCCGGGAGAACTGGGAGCCCTGCACGCCGCCTACGCTCCCCATCCCCCCTCCCCGCAGCCCATGTACGACCCACCGCCGGCGCTACCGCTTTGGGTCCCGGCCAACTCTCTCCACGGAGAGGAGGGAGTTTTCCGCGTCCCTAACGCCACCCTAACCCCCACCCCGCGCCCCACGCCTGACCCGCCGGCGCCACCTACTTGGGCCCCGACCACCGCTGTCCCCGGTGAGGGAGCTCCGCGCGGTCCTAGCGCTCGCGGTCCTAGCGCTCCCCAGCCCCCCCAGCACACCATGTGCGACCCGCAGACGCCGCCATTTTGGGTCCCGGCCACCACGAGGGGAGGAGGGGCGCCGCCATCGTGGACTGCCCCAGACCTGTACGACGCATGGGGCGGCCATTTTGTCCAACCCCGCCGCCATCTTGTGACCCCCCAGCCACGTGCGATGTATGGGGGCGGCCATTTTGTCCATCCCCGAAGCCATCTTGGACGGCAACAACGGACCCCACTCCGCTACTACAACCACGGCTCGCTTCGATTACGCTCGATCAAGCTCGGCCCCGGACACTCCAGACGACGACGACAATGGTCCTAATTAACGGCCACGAGACGCCATGCCTAGTCGACTCCGGGAGCACGGAAAGCTTTATCCACCCCGACACGGTAAGACGCTGTTCCTTGACCACCTATCCCAGCGCACAAAAGATTTGCCTAGCTGCAGGATCCCACTCCGTACAGATCCAGGGATTCTGTATAGTTACCCTAACGGTGCAGGGGAGGGAGTTCAAAAACTACAAACTAAACGTCCTTCCCCAACTCTGTGCCCCCACCTTACTGGGATTAGATTTCCAGTGCAATCTACAGAGCCTTACGTTCAAATTCGGCGGCCCAATACCCCCACTCACTATCTGCGGCCTCGCTACCCTCAAGGTGCAACCCCCGTCCTTGTTTGCGAACCTCACCCCGGATTGCAAACCCGTCGCCACTAGGAGCAGACAGTACAGCGCCCAGGACCGGACCTTCATTTGGTCCGAAGTCCAGCGGCTACTAAAGGAGGGCATAATCCAGGCCAGCAATAGTCCCTGGAGAGCGCAGGTGGTAGTAGTGAAGACAGGGGAGAAACAAAGGATGGTCATTGACTATAGCCAGACCATCAACAGGTACACACAACTAGACGCGTACCCTCTCCCCCGCATATCCGACATGGTCAATCGGATTGCCCAATATAAAGTCTTCTCCACCGTGGACCTCAAGTCCGCCTACCATCAGCTCCCCATCTGCCCAAGTGACCGCAAGTACACAGCCTTCGAGGCAGACGGGCGATTATACCATTTCCTACGGGTCCCTTTTGGCGTCACAAACGGGGTCTCGGTCTTCCAACGGGAGATGGACCGAATGGTTGATCAACATGGGTTGCGGGCCACGTTCCCGTATCTCGACAACGTCACCATCTGCGGCCACGATCAGCAGGACCACGACGCCAACCTCCAAAAATTCCTCCAGACCGCCAAAGCCTTGAACCTCACATACAACGAGGACAAGTGCGTTTTTAGCACCGACCGGCTAGCCATTCTGGGCTACGTAGTGCGCAATGGGATAATAGGCCCCGACCCCGAACGCATGCGCCCCCTCATGGAGTTTCCCCTCTCCCACTGCTCCAAAGCCCTGAAACGCTGCCTGGGGTTCTTTTCGTACTACGCCCAGTGGGTCCCCCAGTACGCAGACAAGGCCCGCCCCCTAATACAGACCACTACCTTCCCCCTGTCGACAGAGGCTCGCCAGGCCTTCAGCCGCATCAAAGCGGATATCGCAAAGGCCACGATGCACGCCATCGACGAGTCCCTCCCCTTCCAGGTCGAGAGCGACGCCTCCGATGTAGCTCTAGCGGCCACCCTTAACCAAGCAGGCAGACCCGTGGCCTTTTTCTCCCGGACCCTCCACGCCTCAGAATTCCGCCACTCCTCAGTGGAAAAGGAGGCCCAGGCCATAGTGGAAGCTGTGCGACATTGGAGGCATTACCTGGTCGGCAGGAGATTCACTCTCCTCATTGACCAACGGTCGGTAGCCTTCATGTTCGATAGTGCACAGCGGGGCAAAATTAAAAACGACAAAATCTTGGAGGATCGAGCTCTCCACCTTCAACTATGAGATTTTGTATCGTCCCGGAAAGCTGAACGAGCCGTCCGATGCCCTATCCCGCGGCACATGTGCCAACGCACAAATTAACCGCCTCCAAACCCTCCACGAGGACCTCTGCCACCCGGGGGTCACTCGGATTTACCACTTCATCAAGTCCCGCAATCTCCCATACTCTTTAGAGGAGGTCCGTACAGTCACAAGGGACTGCCACATCTGCGCGGAATGCAAGCCGCATTTTTTCAGGCCAGATGGAGCGCACCTGATTAAGGCTTCCCGCCCCTTTGAACGCCTCAGTCTCGATTTCAAAAGGCCCCTCCCCTCCACCGACCGCAACGCATATTTTCTTAATGTAGTGGACGAATACTCCCGCTTCCCTTTTGCCATTCCCTGTTCTGACATGACCGCGGCCACAGTCATTAAAGCCCTGAACAGCATCTTCACACTGTTCGGTTACCCCGCATACGTCCACAGCGACAGGGGGTCCTCGTTCATGAGTGACGAGCTGCGCCAGTTCCTGCTCAGCAAGGGCATAGCCTCAAGCAGGACGACCAGCTACAACCCCCGGGGGAACGGGCAAGCAGAGAGGGGGAACGGCACGGTCTGGAAGGCCGTCCTACTGGCCCTACGGTCCAGGGACCTCCCAGTTTCACGGTGGCAGGAGGTCCTCCCGGACGCTCTCCATTCCATCCGGTCGTTATTATGTACGAGCACTAATCAAACGCCTCATAAGCGTCTCCTTGTCTTCCCTAGGAGGTCCTCCTCTGGAACGTCGCTGCCGACCTGGCTGGCGGCCCCAGGACCCATCCTGCTCCGAAAGCACGTGCGGGCACATAAGGCGGACCCGTTGGTCGAAAGGGTTCACCTCCTCCACGCAAACCCCCAGTACGCCTACGTGGAGTACCCCGACGGCCGACAGGACACGGTCTCCCTGCGGGATCTGGCGCCCGCCGGCAATATGCACACCCCCCCCCCGACACCATCAACCCAACCGCCCCCCTTTCTGCCACCGCCGCACCCCGCGACCGCCCCCTTCCCAGGAGGATCAGTCCCCCTCCCCTCAGCACCGACCAAGAATCAAGCCCGAGCTGAAACCGTACGGCTCCTGGAGGCGACAACACTGGTACAAGCACCACCACCACCACCGGGGCCAAGGCGATCGACACGGACGACCAGACCGCCCGACCGACTCGTGGCGTCGATGTTAAACAAATATGGACTGTTCACAAGAACATTTTGCTTTTCTTCCTATACCCTCTGTAAATAGTTGCAACAGGACGAAATTGTCCAATACTGTATTGCCATGTGAATGTTTTGTCTTCCCAGGACCAGCCCTGTAAACCCTTACCACCATACGAAGCATCACCCCGCCGGGTTCATTTTTGACAAGGGGTGAATGTGGTAGTATGTATTGGGGGTTATGTGGGACTGGAAGCCCTAATGTCATTGGCTGACAGATCCCGGGTCCTGGTTGGCCATTGACCTCAAGCTCCGCCCTGAAGGCGGAGTATAAGAAGCCGGAGTCTTCCCCCGCAGGCCAGTTTACTATCGAGCTGCGGGGGAACAGACACGCTTAATAAAGCCTCATCGACTTCACTCTATTCGTCTCACGGAGTCTTTTTGAGCTACAAGAAGTAAATGGTTAATCATATATAGCACAGAGGCCTCTGAAACAGCTTTTTAATTGGGGGCTCCCAAGACCCCACTGCCTGTCTCCAGCTCCAAGCGATTATTAAGACAAAGTAAATGGTTAAACATATACAGCACAGTTGTCACTGAAACTGCTTTTTAATTGGGGGCTCCCGGACCACAGTGCCTGTCCCCTGCTCCCAGGGATTATTGAGAAGTAAAAGGTTAACTATATACAGCACAGAAGTCTCTGAAACAGCTTTTTAATTGGGGGCTCCAAAGGCCACACTGCCTGTACCCTGCTCCCAGGGATTATTGAGAAGTAAATGGTTAAATATACACAGCACAGGGGTCACTGAAACAGCGTTTTAATTGGGGGCTCCCAAGGCCACACTGCCTGTGTCCTGCTCCCAGGGATTATTGAGCAGTAAATGGTTAACTATATACAGCACAGAGGTCTCAGAAACAGCGTTTTAATTGGGGGCTCCCGGAGTCACGCTGCCTGTCCCCTGCTCCCAGGGATTATTGAGCAATAAATGGTTTACTATAGACAGCACAGAGGACTCTGAAACAGCTTTTTAACTGGGGGCTCCCATGGCCACACTGCCTGTCCCCTGCTCCCAGGGATTATTGAGAAGTAAATGGTTAAATATACACAGCACAGAGGTCTCTGACACAGCATTTTAATTGGCGGCTCCCAAGACCACACTGCCTGTGTCCTGCTCCCAGGGATTATTGAGCAGTAAATGGTTAACTATATACAGCACAGGGGTCTCTGAAACAGCTTTTTAATTGGGGGCTCCCGGACCACACTGCCTGTCCCCTGCTCCCAGGGATTATTGAGCAGTAAATGGTTTACGATATACTGCACAGAGGTCACTGACACAGCTTTTTAATTGGGGGCTCCCGGAGCCACACCGCCTGTCCCCTGCTCCCAGGGATTATTGAGCAGTAAATGGTTAACTATATACAGCACAGAGGCCTCTGAAACAGCATTTTAATTGTGGGCTCCCGAGGCCACACTGCCTGTCCCCTGCTCCCAGGGATTATGGAGCAGTAAATGGTTAACTATATACAGCACAGAGGCCTCTGAAACAGCTTTTTAATTGGCGGCTCCCGAGGCCACACTGCCTGTCCCTGCTCCCAGGGATTATTGAGCAGTAAATGGTGAACTATATACAGCACAGAGGTCTCTGATACAACTTTTTCATTGGGGGCTCCCGGACCACACTCCCTGTCCCTTCTCCGAGGGATTATTGAGCAGTAAATGGTTAACTATATGAAGGCACAGAGGTCGCTGAAACAGCTTTTTAATAGGGGGATCCTGGACCACACTGCCTGTCCCCTGCTCCCAGGGATTATTGAGCAGTAAATGGTTAACTATATACAGCACAGAGGTCACTGAAACAGCTTTTTCATTGGGGGTCCCGGACCACACTGCCTGTATCTGCTCCCAGGGATTATTGAGCAATAAATGGTTAACTATATACAGCACAGACGTCTCTGAAACAGCTTTTTAATTGTGGGCTCCCGGAGCCACACTGCCTCTCCCCTGCTCCCAGGGATTATTGAGCAGTAAATGGTTAACTATATACAGCACAGAGGTCACTGAAACAGCTTTTTAATTGGGGGCCCCTGAGGCCACACTGCCTGTCCCCTGCTCCGAGGGATTATTGAGCAGTAAATGGTTAACTATATACAGCACAGAGGTCACTGAAACAGCTTTTTAATTGGGGGCCCCTGAGGCCACGCTGCCTGTCCCCTGCTCCGAGGGATTATTGAGCAGTAAATGGTTAACTATATACAGGCACAGAGGTCTCTGAAACAGATTTTCAATTGTGGTCTCCCGGAGCCACACTTCCTGTCCTCTGCTCCCAGGGATTATTGAGCAGTAAATGGTTAACTATATACAGCACAGAGGTCACTGAAACAGCTTTTTAATTGGGGGCGCCTGAGGCCACGCTGCCTGTACCCCTGCTCCCAGGGATTTTTAAAATATATATATATCTTATTCAAATTTTCCGGCCAAAAACAGTCCAAAGGTTTTTCCCTTTTTACAGCAACAAAACAATGTAAATAACAGCGACCGTTTTTTAACAAATCAGTAGATATGATATATACTAAATGGCAACTGCCATAATAAAAATAATAATTCTCCCAAATAATAAAATCAAACAATCCAATATACATAACCAAGTACAAATATCTATACATAAACACCCCTGAGGACCCGCTCGAACCTCCCCCCCTCCCCTCTGGGTTGCTGCTGCTACTTTCCCATTTCCTTTATCGTTCTGCGAGGTAGTCAATGAACGGTCGCCACCGCCTGGTGAACCCTTGAGCCGAACCCCTTAGTGCGAACTTTATCCGTTCCAGTTTTATAAACCCTGCCATGTCATTTATCCAGGTCTCCACCCCCGGGGGCTTGGCTTCTTTCCACATTAACAGTATCCTGCGCCGGGCTACTAGGGACGCAAAGGCCAAAACATCAGCCTCTCTCGCCTCCTGCACTCCCGGCTCTTCTGCAACCCCAAATATAGCCACCCCCCAGCTTGGCTCGACCCGGACCCCCACCACCTTCGAAAGCACATTCGCCACCCCCACCCAGAACCCCTGCAGTGCCGGACATAACCAGAACATGTGGGTGTGGTTCGCTGGGCTTCTCGAGCATCTCCCACACCTATCCTCTACCCCGAAAAATTTACTGAGCCTTGCTCCGGGCATATGCGCCCTGTGCAAAACCTTGAACTTTATCAGGCTTAGCCTGGCGCACGAGGACGATGAGTTTACCCTACGTAGGGCATCTGCCCACAGCCCCTCTTCAATCTCTTCCCCCAGCTCTTCTTCCCATTTCCCCTTCAGCTCATCCACCATTATCTCCCCCTCATCTCTCATTTCCCTGTATATATCTGACACCCTACCATCCCCCACCCATGTCTCTGAGATCACTCTATCCTGAATCTCCTGCGTCGGGAGCTGCAGAAATTCCCTCCCCTGTTGCCTCGCAAAAGCCCTCAGTTGCATGTATCGAAATTCATTCCCTTGGGGCAACCCATATTTTTCCGTCAGTGCTCCCAGACTCGCAAACGTCCCGTCCAGGAACAGATCCCTCAGTTGTACAATCCCAGCTCCCTGCCATGTTCTAAATCCCCCATCTATTCTCCCCGGGACAAACCTATGGTTATTTCTTATCGGGGACCGCACCGAGGCTCCCGTCCTTCCCCTATGCCGTCTCCACTGCCCCCAAATTTTCAGTGTTGCCACCACCACTGGACTTGTGGTGTATTTCTTCAGGGAGAACGGCAACGGCGCCGTCGCCAGTGCTTTTAGGCTGGTTCCTTTGCAGGACGCCATCTCCAATCTCTTCCACGCCGCTCCCTCCCCTTCTCCCATCCACTTACACACCATTGAGACATTGGCGGCCCAATAGTACTCACTTAGGCTCGGTAGTGCCAGTCCCCCCCCCTATCCCTGCTACGCTCCAAAAACCCCCTCCTCACTCTCAGGGTCTTCCCAGCCCACACAAAACTCATGACACTTTTCTCGATTCTCTTGAAAAAGGCCTTCGTGACCATCACCGGGAGGCACTGAAACACAAAAAGAAATCTCGGGAGGATACCATTTTAACCGCCTGCACCCTACCCACCAGTGACAGGGGCACCATGTCCCATCGCTTAAAATCCTCCTCCATCTGTTCCACCAATGGTGTTAGATTAAGCCTATGTAAGGTTCCCCAACTCCTGGCTATCTGAATCCCTGAGTACCGGAAATCTCTTGTTACCTTCCTCAGCGGTAAATCATCTATTCCCCTGCTCTGCTCCCCCGGATGCACCACAAACAACTCACTCTTCCCCGTATTCAATTTGTACCCTGAGAATTCCCCAAACTCGCTGAGTGTCCGCATTATCTCAGGCATCCCCTCCACCGGGTCCGCAACATACAGCAATAAATCATCTGCATACAGATTCCCGGTGTTCTTCTCCTCCCCTGGGCACTCCCCTCCACTTCCTGGAGCCCCTCAATGCTATGGCCAGGGGCTCAATTGCCAATGCAAACAGCAACGGAGACAGGGGACACCCCTGCCTCGTCCCTCTATAAAGACGGAAGTAGTCAGATCTCTGCCTGTTCGTGACCAAACTTGCCACCGGGGCCCTAGAGAGCAGCTGTACCCATCCAATAAACCCTTCTCCAAAGCCAAATCTCCTCAACACTTCCCACAGACAGTCCCACTTCACTCTGTCGAATGCTTTCTCGGCGTCCATCGCCACCACTACCTCCACCTCCCCCTCTGGTGGGGGCATCATCATCACCCCTAGCAGCCTCCGTATGTTCGTGTTCAGCTGTCTCCCCTTAACTAACCCAGTTTGATCCTCGTGGACCACCCCCGGGACACAATCCTCTATCCTCGTCGCCATCACCTTGGCCAGGAGCTTAGCATCTACGTTGAAAAGGGAAATGGGCCTGTAGGACCCACACTGCAGCGGGTCTTTTTCCTTCTTCAAAAGGAGCGATATCGTCGCCTCCGACATAGTCGGGGGCAACTTCCCCCTTTCCCTGGCCTCATTAAAGGTTCTCGTCAAAAGCGGGCAAGTAGGTCCATATATTTCCTATAAAATTCCACCGGGAACCCATCCGGTCCCGGGGCCTTCCCCGCCTGCATGCTCCCAATCCCCTTTACCACCTCCTCCATCTCAATCTGTGCTCCCTGTCCCGCCCTCTCCTGCTCCTCCACCTTCGGGAATTCCAGCTGATCCAGGAAACACATCATTCCCTCCTTCCCTTCCGGGGGCTGAGACTTATATAACCTCTCATAGAATGCCTTGAACACCCCGTTCACTCTCTCCGCTCCCCGTTCCATCTCTCCCTCCTCATCTCTCACCCCACCTATCTCCCTCACCGCTCCCCTCTTCCTCAATTGTTGGGCCAGTAGCCGACTCGCCTTCTCTCCATACTCATACTGTACACCCTGTGCCCTCCTCCACTGTGCCTCTGCCTTACCCGTGGTCAGCAGGTCAAATTCCACATGTAACCTTTGTCTTTCCCTGTACAGTCCCTCCTCCGGTGCCTCTGCATATTGCCTGTCCACCCTCAGAAGTTCTCTCAACAATCGCTCCCTTTCTTTACCCTCTTGCTTCCCTTTATGTGCCCTTATGGATATCAGTTCCCCTCTGACCACCGCCTTCAACGCCTCCCAGACCACTCCCACCTGAACTTCTCCGTTGTCGTTAAGCTCCAAGTACCTTTCGATGCACCCCCTCGCCCTTAGACATACCCCCTCATCCGCCAATAAGCCCATATCCAGTCTCCAGAGTGGGTGCTGTTCTTTTTCCTCTCCTACCTCCAGGTGTACCCAATGTGGAGCGTGGTCCGAAATGGCTATGGCCGTATACTCCATCCCTGTCACCTTCGGAATCAGTGCCCTTCCCAAGACAAAAAAGTCTATCCGTGAATATACCTTGTGAACATGGGAGAAAAACGAGAACTCCTTACTCCTAGGTCTACTAAATCTCCAGGGGTCTACCCCTCCCATCTGCTCCATGAAGTCCTTGAGCACCCTGGCCGCTGCCGGCCTCCTCCCGGTCCTGGACCTCGACCGGTCCAGCCCTGGATCAAGCACTGTATTGAAGTCTCCCCCCATTACCAACTTTCCCGCCTCCAGGTCCGGGATACGTCCCAACATATGCCTCATAAAGTTTGCATCATCCCAGTTCGGGGCGTACACGTTCACCAGAACCACCGCCTCCCCTTGCAATCTGCCACTCACCATCACGTATCTACCCCCACTATCCGCCACTCTGGTCTTTGCCTCAAACAGTACCCGTTTCCCCACTAAGATAGCCACCCCCCTGTTCTTCGCATCTAAACCCGAATGAAAGACCTGTCCCACCCATCCTTTACGTAGTCTGACCTGGTCTATCAGTTTCAGATGCGTCTCCTGCAACATAACCACATCTGCCTTTAATTTCTTTAGGTGTGCGAGTACCCGTGCCCTTTTAATCGGCCCGTTCAGCCCTCTCACGTTCCACGTGATCAGCCGGGTTGGGGGGATCTTTACCCCCCCCCCCTTGTCGACTAGCCATCCCCTTTTTTAACCCAGCTCCCCACCCGGTTCCCACATACCCGTATATCCCCCCGACGGTGCCCCCCCACCTCGACCACCCCATCCCATAACAGCTCTCCCTTCTCCTTAGCAGCAGCAACGCAGTTACCCCCCCCCCTCCGCTAGATCCCCCTCTAGCGCAGTTGCACCCCCCATGTTGCTCCCAGAAGTCAGCGAACTCTGGCTGACCTCGGCATCCCCCCTTGTCCTCGGCCCCTCACTGTGCGAGGCCCCCTCCTTCCTGCGTCCCCGTTCCCGCCACAATTACCATAGCGCGGGAACAAAGCCCGCGTTTCCCACTCGGCCCCGCCCCTAGTGGCGCATTTCCCTTCTCCTTCCCCTTTCCTTCCCATGGCGCCCACAGTTCCTCATACTCCACCCCCTCCCCCCACCCCCAACGAGGGGAAGAGAGAAAAGTTACAGGGTCGAAGAATTAACAAATTGAAAAATCATTCTCCCCCTTCCCCCTCCTCGTCCCACATAGTCACCCCACCACTTTATCCCAGAAGCTCTTTCTCTCGCCAGACTATTCCAGCTTCTCGTCCACAATGAATGTCCACGCCTCTTCTGCCGTCTCAAAGGAGTGGTGCTTCCCTTGGTATGTGACCCACAGTCTCGCCGGTTGCAGCATTCCAAATTGAACCTTTTTGTGAAGCACCGCCTTAGCCCGATTGAAACTTGCCCTCCTTCTCGCCACCTCCGCACTCCAATCCTGGTATACGCGGATCACCGCATTCTCCCACCTACAGCTCCGAGTTTTCTTGACCCATCTTAGGACCGTCTCTCTGTCGTTGTAGCGGTGAAACCTCACCACTATAGCTCGAGGTATTTCTCCAGCCTTTGGTCTTCGCGCCAGAACTCGATAAGCTCCCTCCACCTCCAAGGGGCCCGTCGGGGCCTCCGATCCCATTAGCGAGTGAAGCATCGTGCTTACATATGCCCCGACGTCCGCCCCCTCTGCGCCTTCGGGAAGACCCAGGACTCTTACATTCTTCCTCCTCGAATTATTCTCCAGTGCTTCCAACCTCTCCACACACATTTTGTGCTGTGCCTCGTGCGTCTCTGTCTTCACCACCAGGCCCTGTATTTCATCTTCGTTTTCAGCAGTCTTTGCCTTCACGACCCGAAGCTCCAGCTCCTGGGTCCTCTGCTCCTCCTTTAGCCCTTCAATCACCTGTAATATCGGGGCCAACAGCTCCTTCTTCAGCTCCTTCTTCAGCTCTTCCACACAGCGCTGTAGGAACTCTTGTTGCTCCGGGCCCCATAACAAGCGGCCACCTTCCGACGCCATCTTGCTTCGAGCTTCCCTTCCTTGCCGCTGCTCCAGAGGATCTTCTGCAATCCGGCCGCTCCTCCCAGGGATTATTGAGAAGTAAATGGTTAATTATATACAGCACAGAGGCCTCTGAAACAGTTTTTTAATTGGGGGCTCCCAAGGCCACACTGCCTGTCCCCTGCTCCCAGGGATTATTGAGCAGTAAATGGTTAACTATATACAGCACAGAGGTCTCTGAAACAGCTTTTTAATTGGGAGCTCCCGAGGCCAAACTGCCTGTCCCCTGCTCCCAGGGATTATTGAGCAGTGATTGGTTAACTATATACAGCACAGAGGTCTCTGAAACAGCTTCTTAATTGGGAGCTCCCGAGGCCACACTGCCTGTCCCCTGCTCCCAGGGATTATTGAGCAGTAAATGGTTAACAATATACAGGCACAGAGGTCACTGAAACAGCTTTTTAATTGGGGGCTCCGGAGGCCAAACTGCCTGTCCCCTGCTCCCAGGGATTATTGAGCAGTAAATGGTTAACTATATACAGCACAGAGGTCTCTGACACAGCTTTTTAATTGGGGGCTCCCGAGGCCACACTGCCTGTCCCCTGCTCCCAGGGATTATTGAGCAGTAAATGGTTAACTGTATACAGCACAGAGGTCTCTGAAACAGCTTTTTAATTGGGGGCTCCCGAGGCCACACTGCCTGTCCCCTGCTCCCAGGGATTATTGAGCAGTAAATGGTTAACTGTATACAGCACAGAGGTCTCTGAAACAGCTTTTTAATTGGGGTATCCCGGAGTCACACTGCCTGTCCCCTGCTCCCAGGGATTATTGAGCAGTAAATGGTTAACAATATACAGGCACAGAGGTCTCTGACACAGCTTTTTAATTGGGGGCTCCGGAGGCCACACTGCCTGACCCCTGCTCCCTGGGATTATTGAGCAGTGAATGGTTAATTTTATACAGCACAGAAGTCTCTGAAACAGCTTTTTAATTGGGGGCTCCCGAGACCACACTGCCTGTCCCCTACTCTCAGGGATTATTGAGCAGTAAATGGTTAACTATATACAGGCACAGAGGTCTCTGAAACAGCTTTTTAATTGGGGGCTCCCGAGGCCACACTGCCTGACCCCTGCTCCCAGGGATTATTGAGCAGTAAATGGTTAACTATATACTGCACAGAGGTCTCTGAAACAGCTTTTTAATTGGGGGCCCCGAGGCCACACTGTCTGTCCCCTGCTCCCAGGGATTATTGACAAGTAACTGGTTAACTACATACAGCACAGAGGTCTCTGAAACAGCTTTTTAATTGGAGGCCACACTACCTGTCCCCTGCTCCCAGGGATTATTGAGCAGTAAATGGTTAACTATATACAGCACAGAGGTCTCTGAAACAGCTTTTTAATTGGGGGCCCCGAGGCCACACTGTCTGTCCCCTGCTCCCAGGGATTATTGACAAGTAACTGGTTAACTACATACAGCACAGAGGTCTCTGAAACAGCTTTTTAATTGGAGGCCACACTACCTGTCCCCTGCTCCCAGGGATTATTGAGCAGTAAATGGTTAACTATATACAGCACAGAGGTCACTGAAACAGCTTTTTAATTGGGGGCTCCCGGACCACACTGCCTGTCCCCTGCTCCCAGGGATTATTGAGCAGTAAATGGTTAACTATATACAGCACAGAGGTCTCTGAAACAGCTTTTTAATTGGGGGCTCCCGGACCACACTGCCTGTCCCCTGCTCCCAGGGATTATTGAGCAGTAAATGGTTAACTATATACAGCACAGAGGTCACTGAAACAGCTTTTTAATTGGGGGCTCCCGGACCACACTGCCTGTCCCCTGCTCCCAGGGATTATTGAGCAGTAAATGGTTAACTATATACAGCACAGATGTCTCTGAAACAGCTTTTTAATTGGGGCTCCCGAGGCCACACTGTCTGTCCCCTGCTCCCAGGGATTATTGAGAAGTGTGGTCGTGTGTATTAGGGGTCATGTGGGACTGTGAAGCCGTGATGCTGTTGGCTGACAGATCCCGGGTCCTGGTTGGCTGTTGACCCCTAGCTCCGCCCTGAAGGCGGAGTATAAGAACCCAAGCTTCTCTCCGCCGCTTCATTATGTTGCTGAACTGCTGGGGTCAAGTCTCGCTTAATAAAGCCTGAATCGACTTCATCACTACTCTTCTCTCTCGTAAGTCATTGTGCGCTACAATTTATTAAGCGAGCTTAAAGGACTATGGATCTCCGGATCGTCCCGGAATGCCTGCGGATCAGCCCCCACGCAGCGAACTCGGCAGCAGTTTTTAAACACTGGCAGACTTGTTTCGAAGCATACCTCCGAACGGCCACCGGCCGGATCACAGAAGACCAGAAACTACAGGTCCTGCACTCGAGGGTAAGCACGGAGATTTACCCTCTCATAGAAGACGCAGAGGATTTCCAGACGGCGCTCGCAGCACTGAAGAGCATCTACGTTCGCCCCGTGAACCAGGTCTACGCGAGCTACCAACTCGCAACGAGACGGCAAAGTCCCGGAGAATTGTTAGAGGAATTCTACGCCGCGCTGCTAATTCTGGGATGGGGCTGCAGCTGCCCGCTGGTGAACGCGATCGAACACTAGGACATGTTAATTTGCGATGCGTTTGTGGCAGGTATGAACCCTCCCCAAATCCGACAAAGACTTTTAGAAAGAGAGTCGCTAGGACTCTCAGAGGCACGGGCCCTTGCAGCTTCCCTAGATGTGGCCTCACAAAACGCCCGCGCCTACGGCCCCGACCGCGCGGCATCCCCTTGGGCTCCGTGGACCCCCGTCGCAACAAACCACCCCCCTCCCTCACAGGCTTGCGCGGTTAAAGCGCCAGATCATCCCGGGGGGCCCGCTGCTATTTCTGCGGGCAAGCGAAACACCCCCGGCAGCGCTGCCCGGCCCGTGCAGCTATTTGCAAAAGCTGCGGCAAGAAGGGCCATTACGCGGCTGTGTGCCGGTCCCGGGGGGTCGCTGCAATCCCCGGAGAAGAACGAGCCCAGCGCATCCCAAACGCTCCCCAACCCCACCCCCCCCGCCAGCACCCCATGTGCGACCCGCGGGCGCCGCCATTTTGGGTCCCGGGCACCACGAGGGGAGGATGGGCGCTGCCATCTTGTGACTCCCCAGCCACGTGCGATCCATGGGGGCGGCCATTTTGTCCACCCCCGGCCGAGTGCGATTCATGGACGCCGCCATCTTGGATGACAACAATGGACCCCAGCATCGACGGCTCCACGGGGTCCGAAGAAGACGCTGAGACACTTCGACCATGACTGGCTTCGGTGACACTGGATCAATCACGGCCCCGGACGCTCCAGACGACGACAACAACGGTGCTGATCAACGGACACGAGACACCATGCCTGATCGACTCCGGGAGCACCGAAAGCTTCATCCACCCCGACACGGTAAGACGCTGTTTTTTGACCATCCGTCCCAGTACGCAAAAGATTTCCCTAGCTGCAGGATCCCACTCCGTACAGATTAAAGGGTTCTGCATCGCGAACCTCACGGTGCAAGGGAGGGAGTTTAAAAACTACAGGCTCTACGTCCTTCCCCAACTCTGCGCGCCCACATTACTGGGATTAGATTTCCAGTGGAACCAGCAGAACCTAACGTTCCAATTCGGCGGCCCAATACCCCCACTCACTATCTGCGGCCTCGCAACTATCAAGGTTGAACCGCCGTCCTTGTTTGCAAACCTCACCCCGGATTGCAAACCCGTCGCCACTAGGAGCAGACGGTACAGCGCCCAGGACCGGATATTTATTCGGTCTGAAGTCCAGCGGTTGCTGAAGGAAGGCATAATCCAGGCCAGCAATAGTCCCTGGAGAGCCCAGGTGGTAGTCGTAAAGACCGGGGAAAAGCAAAGGATGGTCATAGACTATAGCCAGACCATCAACAGGTACACACAGCGAGATGCGTACCCTCTCCCCCGCATATCTGACATGGTAAATCGGATTGCCCAGTATAAGGTTTTCTCCACCGTGGACCTCAAGTCCGCCTACCACCAGCTCCCCATCCGCCCAGGTGACCGCAAGTACACAGTCTTCGAGGCAGACGGGCGTCTATACCACTTCCTAAGGGTCCCATTTAGTGTCACGAACGGGGTCTCGGTCTTCCAACGGGAGATGGACCGAATGGTTGATCAACACGGGTTGCAGGCCACGTTCCCGTATCTCAACAACGTAACCATCTGCGGCCACGATCAGCAGGACCACGACGCCAACCTCCAAAATTCCTCCAGACCGCTAAAGCCTTGAACCTCACATACAACGAGGAAAAGTACGTTTTTAGCACAAACCGGCTAGCCATCCTGGGATACGTAGTGCGCAATGGGATAATAGGCCCCGACCCCATGCGCCCCCTCATGGAATTTCCCCTTCCCCACTGCTCCAAAGCCCTGAAACGTTGCCTGGGGTTCTTTTCATATTACGCCCAGTGGGTCCCCCAGTATGCAGACAAGGCCCGCCCCCTAATACAGGCCACTACCTTCCCTCTGTAGACAGAGGCTCGCCAGGCCTTCAGCCGCATCAAAGCGGATATCGCAAAGGCCACGATGCACGCCATCGACGAGTCCCTCCCCTTCCAGGTCGAGAGCGACGCCTCCGACGTAGCTCTGGCGGCCACCCTTAACCAAGCGGGCAGACCCGTGGCCTTTTTCTCCCGAACCCTCCACGCCTCAGAAATCCGCCACTCCTCAGTGGAAAAGGAGGCCCAGGCCATAGTGGAAGCTGTGCGACATTGGAGGCATTACCTGGCCGGCAGGAGATTCACTCTCCTCACTGACCAACGGTCGGTAGCTTTCATGTTCGATAGTGCACAGCGGGGCAAAATTAAAAATGACAAGATCTTAAGGTGGAGGATCGAGCTCTCCACCTTCAACTACGAGATCTTGTACCGTCCCGGAAAGCTGAACGAGCCGTCCGACGCCCTATCCCGCGGCACATGTGCCAACGCACAAATAGACCGTCTCCAAGCCCTCCATGAGGACCACTGCCACCCGGGGGTCACTCGGTTCTACCATTTCATCAAGTCCCGCAACCTCCCCTACTCTGTGGAGGAGGTCCGTACAGTCACCAGGAACTGCCACATCTGCGCAGAGTGCAAACCGCACTTTTTCAGGCCGGATAGAGCGCACCTGATCAAGGCTTCCCGTCCCTTTGAACGCCTCAGTCTGGATTTCAAAGGGCCCCTCCCCTCCACCGACCGCAACGCATACTTCCTGAACGTGGTGGACGAGTACTCCCGTTTCCCCTTCGCCATCCCCTGCCCCGACATGACAGCGGCCACAGTCATTAAAGCCCTTGGCACCATATTCACACTGTTCGGTTGCCCCGCATATATCCATAGCGACAGGGGGTCCTCCTTCATGAGTGACGAGCTGCGCCAGTTCCTGCTCAGCAAGGGCATAGCCTCGAGCAGGACGACCAGCTACAACTCCCGGGGGAACGGGCAAGTAGAGAGGGAGAACGGCACGGTCTGGAAGGCCGTCCTACTGGCCCTGCAGTCCAGGGATCTCCCAGTTTCACGGTGGCAGGAGGTCCTCCCGGACGCTCTCCACTCCATCCGGTCGCTGCTGTGTACCACCACTAACCAAACGCCCCATGAGCGCCTCCTTGTCTTCCCTAGGAGGTCCTCCTCTGGAACGTCGCTGCCGACCTGGCTGGCGGCCCCAGGACCCATCTTGCTCCAGAAACATGTGCGGGCGCACAAGTCGGACCCGTTGGTCGAGAGGGTTCACCTCCTCCACGCGAAACCGCAGTACGCCGACGTGGAGTACCCCGACGGCCGACAGGACACGGTCTCCCTGCGAGACCTGGTGCCCGCCGGCAACACACACACCCCCCCGACACCGATCACCCCCTCCCTGCCACCGGCGCACCCCGCGACCGCCCCCTTCCCGGGAGGATCGGTCCTCCTCCCGTGTCCGCCTAGGAGTGAAACAGGAACAAACACCGTAAAGCTCCCGGAGACGACAACGCTGGAACAAGCACCTGCACCACCACCGGGGCTGAGGCGATCGACGAGGAAGACCAGACCGCCCGCTCGACTCGTGGCATCGGCGTGACACCAAGAATGTTGTTGGACTGTAACAAAAACATTTTCACTTACTAATATTGGAAATAGTTTCACAAACCTTGTACATAGCCCAGTGTAGGGCTAAAACTGTAATGACATGCCCAAAATTTTCCTCCCAGGACCAGCCTTGTAAACCCCTACCACCATGCGAACCACCACCCCGCCGGGTTCATTTTTAACAAGGGGTGAATGTGGTAGTATGTATTAGGGGTCATGTGGGACGGTGAAGCCGTGATGCTATTGGCTGACAGATCCCGGGTCCTGGTTGGCTGTTGACTCCTGGCTCCGCCCTGAAGGGGGAGTATAAGGACACGAGCTTCTCCCCGCCGCTCCATTAGTTGCTGAACTGCTGGGGACAAGTCTCGCTTAATAAAGCCTCATCGACTTCATCTCTACTCGTCTCTCTCGTAAGTCATTGTGCGCTACAAGAAGTAAATGGTTAATTACATACAGCACAGAGGTTTCTGAAACAGCTTTTTAATTGGGGGCTCCCGAGGCCACATTGCCTGTCCCCTCCGCCCAGGGATAATTGAGCAGTAAATGGTTAATTATATACAGCACAGAGCTCTCTGAAACAGCTTTTTAATTGGGGGCTCCCGAGGCCACACTGCCTGTCCCCTGCTCCCAGGGATTATTGAGCAGTAAATGGTTCACTATATACAGCACAGAGGTCTCTGAAACAGCTTTTTAATTGGGGGCTCCCGGAGCCACACTGCCTGTCCCCTTCTCCCAGGGATTATTGAGCAGTAAATGGTTAACTATATACAGGCACAGAGGTCTCTGAAACAGCATTTTAATTGGGGGCTCCCGGAGCCACACTGCCTGTCCCCTGCTCCCAGGGATTATTGAGAAGTAAATGGTTAATTATATACAGCACAGAGGTCTCTGAAACAGCTTTTTAATTGGGGGCTCCCGAGGCCACACTGCCTGTCCCCTGCTCCTAGGGATTATTGAGCAGTAAATGGTTAACTATATTCAGGCACAGAAGTCTCTGAAACAGCTTTTTAATTGGGGCTCCCGAGGCCACACTGCCTGTCCCCTGCTCCCATCGATTATTGAGCAGTAGATGGTTAACTATATACAGCACAGAGTATCTGAAACACCTTTTTAACTGGGGGCTCCCGAGGCCACACTGCCTGTCCCCTGCTCCCAGGGATTATTGGGAAGTAATTGGTTAACTACGTACAGCATAGAGGTCTCTGAAACAGCTTTTTAATTGGGGGCACCCGAGGCCAAACTACCTGTCTCCTGCTCCCAGGGATTATTGGGAAGTACACGGTTAACTATATAGAGCATAGAGGTCTCTGAAACAGCTATTTACTTGGGGGCTCCCGAGGCCAAACTGCCTTCCCCCTGCTTCCAGGGATTATTGAGCAGTAATTGGTTAACTATATACAGCACAAAGGTCTCTGAAACAGCATTTTAATTGGGGACTCCCAAGGCCAAACAGCCTACCCCTGCTCCCAGGGATTATTGAGCAGTAATTGGTTAACTACATACAGCACAGAGGTCTCTGAAACAGCTTTTTAATTGGGGACTCCCGAAGCCACACTGTCTGTCCACTGCTCCCAGGGATTATTGAGCAGTAAATGGTTAACTATATACAGCACAGAGGACTCTGATGCAGCTTTTTAATTGTGGGTTCCCGGACCACACTGCCTGTCCCCTGCTCCCAGGGTTTATTGAGCAGTAAATGGTTAACTTTATACAGGCACAGAGGTCTCTGAAACAGCTTTTTAATTGGGGGCTCCCGAGTCCACACTGCCTGTCCCCTACTCCCAGGGATTATTGAGCAGTAAATGGTTAACTATACAGCACAGAGTATCTGAAACACCTTTTTAACTGGGAGCTCCCGAGGCCTCATTGCCTGACCCCTGCTCCCAGGGATTATTGAGCAGTAAATGGTTAAATACGTACAGCACAGAGGTCTCTGAAACAGCCATTTAATTGCGGGCTCTTGAAGCCACACTGCCTTTCCCCTGCTGCCAGGGATTATTGGGAAGTAAATGGTTAACTGTATACAGCACAGAGGTCTCCCAAACAGCTTTTTCATTGGGTGCTGCGAGGCCACACTGCCTGTCCCCTGCTCCCAGGGATTATTGAGCAGTAAATGGTTAACTATATACAGCACAGACGTCTCTGAAACAGCTTTTTAATTGGGGGCTCCCGGACCACACTGCCTGTCCCCTGCTCCCAGGAATTATTGAGCAGTAAATGGTTAACTATATACAGCACAGAGTATCTGAAACAGCTTTTTAATTGGGGGCTCCCGAGGCCACACTGCCTGTCCCCTGCTCCCAGGAATTATTGAGAAGTAAATGGTTAATTACATACAGCACAGAGTTCTCTGAAACATCTTTTTAATTGATGACTCCCAAGGCCAAACTGCCTGTCCCCTGCTCCCAGGGATTATTGAGCAGTAAATGCTTAACTATATACAGCACAGAGGTCTCTGAAACAGCTTTTTAATTGGGGTCTCCCAGACCACACTGCCTGTCCCCTGCTCCCAGGGATTATTGAGAAGTAAATGGTTAATTATGTACAGCACAGAGGTCTCTGAAACATCTTTTTAATTGGGGGCTCACGAGGCCACACTGCCTGTCCACTGCTCCTCGGGATTATTGAGCAGTAAATGGTTAACTATATTCAGGCACAGAAGTCTCTGAAACAGCTTTTTAATTGGGGGCTCCCGAGGCCACACTGCCTGTCCCCTGCTCCCATCGATTATTGAGCAGTAAATGGTTAGCTATATACAGCACAGAATATCTGAAACACCTTTTTAACTGGGGGCTCCCGAGGCCACACTGCCTGTCCCCTGCTCCCAGGGATTATTGGGATGTAAATGGTTAACTACGTACAGCACAGAGGTCTCTGAAACAACTTTTTTACATGGGCTCCCGAGGCCACACTGCCTGACCCCTGCTCCCAGGGATTATTGAGCAGTAAATGGTTAACTATATACAGCACAGAGGCCTCTGAAACAGCTTTTTAATTGGGGGCTCCCGAGGCCACACTGCCTGTCCCCTGCTCCCAGGGATTATTGAGCAGTAAATGGTTAACTATATACAGCACAGAGGTATCTGAAACACCTTTTTTACTGGGGGCTCCCGAGGCCACACTGCCTATCCCCTGCTCCCAGGGATTATTGAGCAGTAAATGGTTAACTATATACAGCACATAGGTCTCTAAAAGAGCTTTTTAATTGGGGGCTCTCGAGACCACACTGCCTGACCCCTGCTCCCACGGATTATTGAGCAGTAAATGGGTAACTATATACAGCACAGAGGTCTCTGAAACAGCTTTTTAATTGGGGGCTCCCAAGGCCACACTGCCTGTCCCCTGCTCCCAGGGATTATTGAGCAGTAAATGGTTAACTGTATACAGCACAGAGATCTCGGAAACAGCTTTTTAATTGAGGTCTCCCGAGGCCAACCTGCCTGTCCCCTTCTCCCAGGGATTATTGAGAAGTAAATGGATAACTCTGTACAGCACAGAGGTCTCTGAAACAGCTTTTTAATTGGGGTCTCCCAGACCACACTGCCTGTCCCCTGCTCCCAGGGATTATTGAGCAGTGAATGTCTAACAATATACAGCACAGAGGTCTCTGAAACAGCTTTTTAATTGGGGGCTCCCAAGACCAAACTGCCTGTCCCCTGCTCCGAGGGATTATTGAGCAGTAAATGGTTAACTATATACAGGAACAGAGGTCTCTGAAACAGCTTTTTAATTGGGGGCTCCCGAGGCCACACTGCCTGTACCCTGCTCCCAGGGATTATTGGGAAGTAAATGGTTAACTACGTACAGCACAGAGGTCTCTCAAACAACTTTTTAACTGGGGGCTCCCGAGGCCACACTGCCTGACCCCTGCTCCCAGGGATTATTGAGCAGTAAATGGTTAACTATATACATCACAGAGGTCTCTGAAACAGCTTTTTAATTGGGGGCTCCCGGACCACACTGCCTGTCCCCTGCTCCCAGGGATTATTGAGCAGTATATGGTTAACTATATACAGGCACAAAGATCTCTGAAACAGCTTTTTAATTGGTGACTCCCAAGGCCAAACTGCCTGTCCCCTGCTCCCAGGGATTATTGAGCAGTAAATGCTTAACTATATACAGCACAGAGGTCTCTGAAACATCTTTTTAATTGGGGTCTCCCAGACCACACTGCCTGTCCCCTGCTCCGAGGGATTATTGAGCAGTAAATGGTTAACTATATACAGCACAGAGGTTTCTGAAACAGCTTTTTAATTGGGGGCTCCCGAGGCCACACTGCCTGTCCCCTGCGCCCAGGGATAATTGAGCAGTAAATGTTTAATTATATACAGCACAGAGGTCTCTGAAACAGCTTCTTAATTGGGAGCTTTCGAGGCCACACTGCCTGTACCCTGCTCCCAGGGATTATTCAGCAGTTAATAGTTAATTATATACAGCACAGAGGTCTCTGAAACAGCTTTTTAATTGGGGGTTCCTGAGGCCACACTGCCTGACCCCTGCTCCCAGGGATTATTGAGCAGTAAATGGTTAACTATATACAGCACAGAGGTCTCTGAAACTGCTTTTTAATTGGGGGCTCCCGGAGCCACACTGCCTGTCCCCTGCTCCCAGGGATTATTGAGCAGTAAATGGTTAACTATATACAGCACAGAGGACTCTGAAACAGCTTGTTAATTGGGGGCTCCCGAGGCCACACTGCCTGTCCCCTGCTCCCAGGGATTATTGAGCAGTAAATGGTTAACTATATACAGCACAGAGGTATCTGAAACACCTTTTTAACTGGGGGCTCCCGAGGCCACACTGCCTATCCACTGCTCCCAGGGATTATTGAGCAGTAAATGGTTAACTATATACAGCACATAGGTCTCTAAAAGAGCTTTTTAATTGGGGGCTCTCGAGACCACACTGCCTGACCCCTGCTCCCACGGATTATTGAGCAGTAAATGGGTAACAATATACAGCACAGAGGTCTCTGAAACAGCTTTTTAATTGGGGGCTCCCAAGGCCAAACTGCCTGTCCCCTGCTCCGAGGGATTATTGAGCAGTAACTGGTTAACTATATACAGGAACAGAGGTCTCTGAAACAGCTTTTTAATTGGGGGCTCCCGATGCCACACTGCCTGTACCCTGCTCCCAGGGATTATTGAGAAGTAAATGGTTAATTATATACAGCACAGAGGTCTCTGAAACAGCTTTTTAATTGGGGGCTCCAGAGGCCACACTGCCTGTCCCCTGCTCCGAGGGATTAGTGAGAAGTAAATGGTTAATTATATACAGCACAGAGGTCTCTGAAACAGCTTTTTAATTGGGGGCTCCCAAGGCCTCACTGGCTGTCCACTGCTCCCAGGGATTATTGGGAAGTACACGGTTAACTATATACAGCACAGAGGCCTCTGAAACAGCTTTTTAATTGGGGGCTCCCGAGGCCTCACTGCCTGTCCCCTGCTCCCAGGGATTATTGAGCAATAAATGGTTAACTATATACAGGCACAGAGGTCTCTGAAACAGCTTTTTAATTCTGGGCACCCGAGGCCGAACTGCCTGTCCCCTGCTCCCAGGGATTATTGAGCAGTAAATGGTTAACTATATACAGCACAGAGGTCTCAGAAACCCCTTTTAACTGTGTGCTCCCGAGGCCACGCTGCCTGTCCCCTGCTCCCAGGGATTATTGACCAGTAAATGGTTAACTATATACAGCACATAGGTCTCTGAAACAGCTTTTTAATTGGGGGCTCTCGAGACCACACTGCCTGACCCCTGCTCCCACGGATTATTGAGCAGTAAATGGGTAACTATGTTCAGCACAGAGGTCTCTGAAACAGCCTTTTAATTGGGGGCTCCCGAGGCCACACTGCCTGTCCCCTGCTCCCAGGGATTATTGAGAAGTAAATGGTTAACTCTGTACAGCACAGAGGTCTCTGAAACAGCCATTTAATTGAGGGCTCTTGAAGCCACACTGCCTTTCCCCTGCTGCCAGGGATTATTGGGAAGTAAATGGTTAACTTTATACAGCACAGAGGTCTCCCAAACAGCTTTTTCATTGGGTGCTGCGAGGACACACTGCCTTTCCCCTGCTCCAAGGGATTATTGAGCAGTAAATGGTTAACTATATACACGCGCAGTGTTCTCTGACACAGCATTTTAATTGGGGGCTCCCGAGGCCTCACTGCATGTCCCCTGCTCCCAGGGATTATTGAGAAGTAAATGGTTAATTACATACAGCACAGAGTTCTCTGAAACAGCTTTTTAATTGGGGGCCCCCGAGGCCACACTGCCTGTCCCCTGCTCCCAGTGATTATTGAGCAGTATATGGTTAACTATATACAGGCACAAAGGTCTCTGAAACAGCTTTTTAATTGGTGGCACCCAAGGCCAAACTGCCTGTCCCCTGCTCCCAGGGATTATTGAGCAGTAAATGCTTAACTATATACAGCACAGAGGTCTCTGAAACAGCTTTTTAATTGGTGTCTCCCAGACCACACTGCCTGTCCCCTGCTCCGAGGGATTATTGAGCAGTAAATGGTTAACTATATACAGGCACAGAGGTCTCTGAAACAACATTTTAATTGGGTGCTCCCGGAGCCACACTGCCTGTCCCCTGCTCCCAGGGATTATTGAGCAGTAAATGGTTAACTATATACAGCACAGAGGTATCTGAAACACCTTTTTAACTGGAGGCTCCCGAGGCCACACTGCCTGTCCCCTGCTCCCAGGGATTATTGAGCAGTAAATGGTTAACTATATACAGCACATAGGTCTCCCAAACAGCTTTTTAATTGGGGGCTCTCGAGACCACACTGCCTGACCCCTGCTCCCACGGATTATTGAGCAGTAAATGGGTAACTATGTACAGCACAGAGGACTCTGAAACAGCCTTTTAATTGGGGGCTCCCGAGGCCACACTGCCTGTCCCCTGCTCCCAGGTATTATTGAGCAGTAAATGGTTAACTGTATACAGCACAGAGATCTCGGAAACAGCTTTTTAATTGGGGGCTCCCGAGGCCAACCTGCCTGTCCCCTGCTCCCAGGGATTATTGAGAAGTAAATGGATAACTCTGTACAGCACAGACGTCTCTGAAACAGCTTTTTAATTGGGGTCTCCAAGACCACACTGCCTGTCCCCTGCTCCGAGGGATTATTGAGCAGTAAATGGTTAACCATATACAGCACAGAGGTCTCTGAAACAGCTTTTTAATTGGGGGCTCCCGAGGCCACACTGCCTGTCCCCTGCTCCCAGGGATTAGTGAGAAGTAAATGGTTAATTAAATACAGCACAGAAGTCTCTGAAACAGCTTTTTAATTGGGGGCTCCCAAGGCCTCACTGGCTGTCCCCTGCTCCCAGGGATTATTGAGCAGTAAATGGTTAACTATATACACGCGCAGTGTTCTCTGACACAGCATTTTAATTGGGGGCTCCCGGACCACACTGCCTGTCCCCTGCTCCTAGTGATTATTGAGCAGTAAATGGTTAACTATATAAGCACAGAGGTCTCTGAAACAGCTTTTTAATTGGGGGCTCCCGAGGCCACACTGCCTGTTCCCTGCTCCGAGGGATTATTGAGAAGTAAATGGTTAATTACATACAGCACAGAGTTCTCTGAAACAGCTTTTTAATTGGGGGCCCCCGAGGCCACACTGCCTGTCCCCTGCTCCTAGGGATTATTGAGCAGTATATGGTTAACTATATACAGGCACAAAGGTCTCTGAAACAGCTTTTTAATTGGTGACACCCAAGGCCAAACTGCCTGTCCCCTGCTCCCAGGGATTATTGAGCAGTAAATGCTTAACTAGATACAGCACAGAGGTCTCTGAAACAGCTTTTTAATTGGGGTCTCCCAGACCACACTGCCTGTCCCCTGCTCCGACGGATTATTGAGCAGTAAATGGTTAACTATATACAGCACAGAGGTCTCTGAAACAGCTTTTTAATTGGGGGCTCCCAAGGCCTCACTGGCTGTCCCCTGCTCCCAGGGATTATTGGGAAGTACACGGTTAACTATATACAGCATAGAGGCCTCTGAAACAGCTTTTTAATTGGGGGCTCCCGAGGCCGCCCTGCCTGTCCCCTGCTCCCAGGGATTATTGAGCAGTAAATGGTTAACGATATACAGCACAGAGGTCTCTGAAACCCCTTTTTAACTGTGTGCTCCCGAGGCCAACCTGCCTGTCCCCTGCTCGCAGGGATTATTGAGAAGTAAATGGATAACTCTGTACAGCACAGAGGTCTCTGAAACAGCTTTTTAAATGCGTGCTCCCGGACCACACTGCTTATCCTTTGCTCCCAGGGATTATTGAGCAGTAAATGGTTAACTATATACAGGCGCAGAGGTCACTGAAACAGCTTTTTAATTGGGGGCTCCCGAGGACACGCTGCCTGTCCCCTGCTTCCAGGGATTATTGAGCAGTAATTGGTTAACTATATACAGGCACAAATGTCTCTGAAACAGCTTTTTAATTGGGGACTCCCAAGGCCAAACAGCCTACGCCTGCTCCCAGGGATTATTGAGCAGTAATTGGTTAACTATATACAGCACAGAGGCCACTGAAACAGTTTTTTTAATTGGAGGCTCCCGAGGCCACACTGCCTGTCCCCTGCTCCCAGGGATTAGTGAGAAGTAAATGGTTAATTATATACAGCACAGAGGTCTCTGAAACAGCTTTTTAATTGGGAGCTCCCAAGGCCTCACTGGCTGTCCCCTGCTCCCAGGGATTATTGGGAAGTACACGGTTAACTATATACAGCATAGAGGCCTCTGAAACAGCTTTTTAATTGGGGGCTCCCGAGGCCACCCTGCCTGTCCCCTGCTCCCAGGGATTATTGAGCAGTAAATGGTTAACTATATACAGCACAGAGGTCTCTGAAACTCCTTTTTAACTGTGTGCTCCCGAGACCACGCTGCCTGTCCCCTGCTCCCAGGGATTATTGAGCAGTACATGGTTAACTATATCCAGGCACAGAGGTCTCTGAAACAGCATTTTAATTGGGGGCTACCGAGGCCACACTGCCTGTCCCCTGCTCGCAGGGATTATTGAGAAGTAAATGGATAACTCTGTACAGCACAGAGGTCTCTGAAACAGCTTTTTAATTGGGAGCTCCCGAGGCCAACCTGCCTGTCCCCTGCTCCCAGGGATTATTGAGCAGTAAATGGTTAACTATATACAGCACAGAGGTCTCTGAAACAGCTTTTTAATTGGGGGCTCCCGAGGCCACACTGCCTGTCCCCTGCTCCCAGGGATTATTGAGCAGTAAATGGTTAACTATATACAGCACAGAGGTCTCTGAAACAGCTTTTTAATTGGGGGCACCCGAGGCTACACTGCCTGTCCCCTGCTCCGAAGGATTATTGAGCAGTAAATGGTTAACTATATCCAGCAAAGAGGTCTCTGAAACAGCTTTTTAAATGGGTGCTCCCGGACCACACTGCCTGCCCCTTGCTACCAGGGATTATTGAGCAGTAAATGGTTAAATATATACAGGCGCAGAGGTCACTGAAACAGCTTTTTAATTGGGGGCTCCCGAGGCCACTCTGCCTGTCCCCTGCTTCCAGGGATTATTGAGCAGTAATTGGTTAACTATATACAGGCACAAATGTCTCTGAAACAGCTTTTTAATTGGGGACTCCCAAGGCCAAACAGCCTACCCCTGCTCCCAGGGATTATTGAGCAGTAAATGGTTAACTAGATACAGCACAGAGTATCTGAAACAGCTTTTTAATTGGGGCTCCCGAGGCCACGCTGCCTGTCCCCTGCTCCCAGGGATTATTGAGCAGTAATTGGTTAACTATATACAGCACAGAGGCCACTGAAACAGCTTTTTTAATTGGCGGCTCCCGAGGCCACACTGTCTGTCCCCTGCTCCCATGGATTATTGAGCAGTAAATGATTATCTATATATAGCACAGAGGTCTCTGAAACAGCTTTTTATGGGGAGCTCCCGAGGCCTCACTGCCTGTCCCCTGCTCCCAGGGATTATTGAGCAGTAAATGGTTAAATACGTACAGCATAGAGGTCTCTGACACAGCCATTTAATTGGGGGCTCCTGAAACCACACTGCCTTTCCCCTGCTGCCAGGGATTATTGGGAAGTAAATGGTTAACTGTATACAGCACAGAGGTCTCCCAAACAGCTTTTTCATTGGGTGCTGCGAGGCCACACTGCCTGTCCCCTCGTCCAAGGGATTATTGAGCAGTAAATGGTTAACTATATACACGCGCAGTGTTCTCTGACACAGCATTTTAATTGGGGGCTCCCGGACCACACTGCCTGTCCCCTGCTCCCAGGGATTATTGAGCAGTAAATGGTTAACTATATACTGCACAGAGTATCTGAAACAGCTTTTTAATTGGGGGCTCCCGAGGCCACACTGCCTGTCCCATGCTCCCAGGGATTATTGAGCAGTAAATGGTTAACTATATACAGCACAGAGGTCTCTGAAGCAGCTTTTTAATTGGGGGCTCCCGAGGCCACACTGCCTGTCCCCTGCTCCCAGGGATTATTGAGCAGTAAATGGTTAACTATATAATGGCACAGAGGTCTCTGAAACAGCTTTTTAATTGGGGGCTTCCGAGGCCAAACTGCCTTCCCCCTGCTTCCAGGGATTATTGAGCAGTAAATGGTTAACTATGTACAGGCACAGAGGTCTCTGAAACAGCTTTTTAATTGGAGACTCCCGAAGCCACACTGTCTGCCCCCTGCTCCCAGGGATTATTGAGCAGTAAATGGTTAACTAATACAGGCACAGAGGTCTCTGAAACAGCTTTTTAATTGGGGGCTCCGGAGGCCACACTGTCTGTCCCCTGCTCCCAGGGATTATTGAGCAGTAAATGATTAACTATATACAGCACAGAGGTCTCTGAAACAGCGTTTTAATTGGGGTCTCCCGGACTACACTGCCTGTCCCCTGCTCCCAGGGATTATTGAGAAGCAAATGGTTAACTATATACTGCTCAGAGGTCTCTGAAACAGCTTTTTAATTGGGGGCTCCCGGACTACACTGCCTGTCCCCTGCTCCCAGGGATTATTGAGCAGTAAATAGTTAATTATATACAGCACAGAGGTCTCTGAAACAGCTTTTTAATTGGGGGCTCCCGAGCCCACACTGCCTGTCCCCTGCTCCCATCGATTATTGAGCAGTAAATGGTTAACTATATACAGCACAGAGTATCTGAAACACCTTTTTAACTGGGGGCTCCCGAGGCCACACTGCCCGTCCCCTGCTCCCAGTGATTATTGAGCAGTAAATGGTTAACCTTGTACAGCACAGATGTCTCTGAAACAGCCTTTTAATTGGGGGCTCCCGAGGCCACACTGCCTGTACCCTGCTCCCAGGGATTATTGGGAAGTAAATGGTTAACTATATACAGGCGCAGAGGTCACTGAAACAGCTTTTTAATTGGAGGCTCCCGGGGCCACGCTGCCTGACCCTTGCTCTCAGGGATTATTGAGCAGTAAATGGTTAACTATATACAGGCACAGAGGTCTCTGAAACAGCTTTTTAATTGGGGGCTCCCGTAACCACACTGCCTGTCCCCTGCTCCCAGGGATTATTGAGCTGTAAATGGTTAACTATATACAGCACAGAAGTCTCTGAAACAGCCTTTTAATTGGGGCTCCCGAGGCCACACTGCCTGTCCCCTGCTCCCAGGGATTATTGAGCAGTAAATGGTTAACTATATACAGCACAGAGCATCTGAAACAGCTTTTTAATTGGGGACTCCCAAGGCCACACTGCCTGTCCCCTGCTCCCAGGGATTATAGAGCAGTAAATGGTTAACTATATACAGACGCAGAGATCACTGAAACAGCTTTTTAATTGGGGGCTCCCGAGGCCACACTGCCTGTCCCCTGCTCCCAGGGATTATTGAGAAGTAAATGGTTAATTATATACAGCACAGAGGTCTCTGAAACAGCTTTTTAATTGGGGGCTCCCAAGGCCTCACTGGCTGTCCCCTGCTCCCAGGGATTATTGGAAAGTACACGGTTAACTATATACAGCATAGAAGTCTCTGAAACAGCTTTTTAATTGGGGGCACCCAAATCCAAACTACCTGTTTCCTGCTCCCAGGGATTATTGGGACGGACACGGTTAACTATATACAGCATAGAGGTCTCTGAAACAGCTTTTTAATTGGGGGCTCCCGAGGCCAAACTGCCTTCCCCCTGCTTCCAGGGATTATTGAGCAGTAATTGGTTAACTATATACAGGCATAAAGGTCTCTGAAACAGCTTTTTAATTGGGGACTCCCAAGGCCAAACAGCCTACCCCTGCTCCCAGGGATTATTGAGCAGTAATTGGTTAACTATATACAGGACAGAGGTCTCTGAAACAGCTTTTTAATTGGGGGCTCCCGAGGCCACACTGTCTGTCCCCTGCTCCCAGGGATTATTGAGCAGTAAATGGTTAACTACATATAGCACAGAGGTCTCTGAAACAGTTTTATAATTGGGGGCCCCCGAGGCCAAACTGCCTGTCCCCTGCTCCCAGGGATTATTGAGCAGTAAATGGTTCACTATATACACCACAGAGGTCACTGAAACAGCTTTTTAATTGGGGGCTCCCGGAGCCACACTGCCTGTCTCCTGCTCCCAGGGATTATTGAGCAGTAAATGGTTAAATACGTACAGCACAGAGGTCTCTGAAACAGCTTTTTAATTGGCGGCTCCCGAGGCCACACTGCCTGACCCCTGCTCCCAGTGTTTATTCAGCAGTAAATGGTTAACCTTGTACAGCACAGATGTCTCTGAAACAGCCTTTTAATTGGGGGCTCCCGAGGCCACACTGCCTGTCCCCTACTCACAGGGATTATTGGGAAGTAAATGGTTGACTGTATACAGCACAGAGGTCTCCCAAACAGCTTTTTCATTGGGTGCTGCGAGGCCACACTGCCTGTCCCCTGCTCCCAGGGATTATTGAGCAGTAAATGGTTAACTATATACAGCACAGAGGTATCTGAAACAGCTTTTTAATTGGGGGCTCCCGGACCACACTGCCTGTCCCTGCTCCCAGGGATTATTGAGCAGTAAATGGTTAACGATATACTGCACAGAGGTCACTGAAACAGCTTTTTAATTGGGGGCGCCTGAGGCCACGCTGCCTGTACCCTGCTCCCAGGGATTATTGAGTAGTAAATGGTTAACTCTATACAGGCACAGAGGTCTCTGAAACAGCTTTTTAATTGGGGGCTCCCGGACCTCACTGCCTGTCTCTGCTCCCAGGGATAATTGAGCAGTAAATGGTTAACTATATACAGCACAGAGTATCTGAAACAGCTTTTTAATTGGTGACTCACAAGGCCAAACTGCCTGTCCCCTGCTCCCAGGGATTATTGAGCAGGAAATGGTTAACTATATAATGCACAGTGGCCTCTGAAACAGCTTTTTAATTGGGGGCTCCCCAGGCCACACTGCCTGTCCCCTGCTCCCAGGGATTGTTGAGCAGTAAATGGTTAACTATATACAGCTCAGAGGTCACTGATTCAGCTTTTTAATTGGGGGCTCCCAGAGCCACACTGCCTGTCCCCTGCTCCGAAGGATTATTGAGCAGTAAATGGTTAACTATAAAATGCACAGAGGCCTCTGAAACAGGTTTTTAATTGGGGGCTCCCAAGGCCACACTGCCTGTCCCCTGCTCCCAGGGATTATTGAGCAGTAAATGGTTAACTGTATACAGCACAGAGATCTCGGAAACAGCTTTTTAATTGGGGGATCCCGAGGCCAACCTGCCTGCCCCCTTCTCCCAGGGATTATTGAGAAGTAAGTGGATAACTCTGTACAGTACAGAGGTCTCTGAAACAGCTTTTTAATTGGGGGCTCCCGGAGCCACACTGCCTGTCCCCTGCTCCGAAGGATTAATGAGCTGTAAATGGTTAACTATATACATCACAGAGGTCTCTGAAACAGCTTTTTAATTGGGGGGCTCCCGAGGCAAACCTGCCTGCCCCCTTCTCCCAGTGATTATTGAGAAGTAAATGGATAACTCTGTACAGTACAGAGGTCTCAGAAACAGCTTTTTAATTGGGAGCACCCGAGACTACACTGCCTGTCCCCTGCTCCGAGGGATTATTGAGCAGTAAATGGTTAACTATATACATCACAGAGGTCTCTGAAACAGCTTTTTAATTGGGGGGCTCCCGAGGCAAACCTGCCTGCCCCCTTCTCCCAGGGATTATTGAGAAGTAAATGGATAACTCTGTACAGTACAGAGGTCTCAGAAACAGCTTTTTAATTGGGAGCACCCGAGACTACACTGCCTGTCCCCTGCTCCGAGGGATTATTGAGCAGTAAATGGTTAACTATATACAGCAAAGAGGTCTCTGAAACAGCTTTTTAAATGGGGGCTCCCGAGGCCACACTGCCTGTGCCCTGCTCGCAGGGATTATTGAGGAGTAAATGGTTAATTATATACAGCACAGAGGTCTCTGAAACAGCTTTTTAATTGGGAGCTCCCGGACCACACTGCCTGTCCCCTGCTCCCAGGGATTATTGAGGAGTAAATGGTTAATTATATACAGCACAGAAGTCTCTGAAACAGCCTTTTAATTGGGGCTCCCGAGGCCACACTGCCTGTCCCCTCCTCCCAGAGATTATTGAGCAGTAAATGGTTAACTATGTACAGGCACAGATGTCTCTGAAACAGCTTTTTAATTGGGGGCTCCCGAGGCCACACTGCCTGTACCCTGCTCCCAGGGATTATTGAGCAGTAAATGGTTAACTATATACAGCACAGAGGTCTCTGAAACACCTTTTTAACTGGGGGCTCCCGAGGCCACACTGCCTGTCCCCTGCTCCCAGGGATTATTGAGCAGTAAATGGTTAACTATATACAGCACAGAGTATCTGAAACAGCTTTTTAATTGGGGGCTCCCGAGGCCACACTGCCTGTCCCCTGCTCCCAGGGATTATTGAGCAGTAAATGGTTAACTATATACAGCACAGAGTATCTGAAACAGCTTTTTAATTGGGGGCCCCTGAGGCCAAACTGCCTGTCCCCTGCTCCCAGGGATTATTGAGCAGTAAATGGTTAACTATATACAGGCACAAAGGTCTCTGAAACAGCTTTTTAATTGGTGACTCATAAGGCCAAACTGCCTGTCCCCTGCTCCCCGGGATTATTGAGCAGTAAATGGTTAACTATATAATGCACAGTGGCCTCTGAAACAGCTTTTTAATTGGGGGCTCCCCAGGCCACACTGCCTGTCCCCTGCTCCCAGGGATTGTTGAGCAGTAAATGGTTAACTATATACAGCACAGAGGTCACTGATTCAGCTTTTTAATTGGGGGCTCCCAGAGCCACACTGCCTGTCCCATGCTCCGAAGGATTATTGAGCAGTAAATGGTTAACTACAAAATGCACAGAGGCCTCTGAAACAGCTTTTTAATTGGGGGCTCCCAAGGCCACACTGCCTGTCCCCTGCTCCCAGGGATTATTGAGCAGTAAATGGTTAACTGTATACAGCACAGAGATCTCGGAAACAGCTTTTTAATTGGGGGATCCCGAGGCCAACCTGCCTGCCCCCTTCTCCCAGGGATTATTGAGAAGTAAATGGATAACTCTGTACAGTACAGAGGTCTCTGAAACAGCTTTTTAATTGGGAGCACCCGAGGCTACACTGCCTGTCCCCTGCTCCGAAGGATTAATGAGCAGTAAATGGTTAACTATATACAGCAAAGAGGTCTCTGAAACAGCTTTTTAAATGGGTGCTCCCGGACCACACTGCCTGTCCCTTGCTCCCAGGGATTATTGAGCAGTAAATGGTTAACTATATACAGCACAGAGGTCTCTGAAACAGCTTTTAATTTGGGGGCTCCCGAGGCCACACTGCCTGTGCCCTGCTCCCAGGGATTATTGAGAAGTAAATGGTTAACTATATACAGGCACAGAGGTCACTGAAACAGCTTTTTAATTGGAGGCACCCGAGGCCACGCTGCCTGTCCCCTGCTCTCAGGGATTATTGAGCAGTAAATGGTTAACTATATACAGGCACAGAGGTCTCTGAAACAGATTTTTAATTGCGGGCTCCCATAACCACACTGCCTGTCCCCTGCTCCCAGGGATTATTGAGCAGTAAATGGTTAACTATATACAGCACAGAGGTCTCTGAAACAGCTTTTTAATTGGGAGCTTCCGGACCACACTGCCTGTCCCCTGCTCAGAGGGATTATTGAGCAGTAAATGGTTAATTATATACAGCACAGAAGTCTCTGAAACAGCCTTTTAATTGGGGCTCCCGAGGCCACACTGCCTGTCCCCTCCTCCCAGGGATTATTGAGCAGTAAATGGTTAACTATATACAGGCACAGATGTCTCTGAAACAGCTTTTTAATTGGGGGCTCCCGAGGCCTCACTGCCTGTCCCCTGCTCCCAGGGATTATTGAGCAGTAAATGGTTAACTATATACAGCACAGAGGTCTCTGAAACACCTTTTTAACTGGGGGCTCCCGAGGCCACACTGCCTGTCCCCTGCTCCCAAGGATTATTGAGCAGTAAATGGTTAACTATATACAGCACAGAGTATCTGAAACAGCTTCTTAATTGGGGGCCCCTGAGGCCAAACTGCCTGTCCCCTGCTCCCAGGGATTATTGAGCAGTAAATGGTTAACTATATACAGGCACAAAGGTCTCTGAAACAGCTTTTTAATTGGTGACTCATAAGGCCAAACTGCCTGTCCCCTGCTCCCAGGGATTATTGAGCAGTAAATGGTTAACTATATGCAGGCGCAGAGGTCACTGAAACAGCTTTTTAATTGGGAGCTCCCGAGGCCACACTGCCTGACCCTTGCTCTCAGGGATTATTGAGCAGTAAATGGTTAACTATATACAGGCACAGATGTCTCTGAAACAGCTTTTTAATTGGGGGCTCCCGAGGCCACACTGCCTGTCCCCTGCTCCCAGGGATTATTGAGCAGTAAATGGTTAACTATATACAGCACAGAGGTCTCTGAAACAGCCTTTTAATTGGGGGCTCCCTTGGCCACACTGCCTGTCCCCTGCTCCAAGGGATTATTGAGCAGTAAATGGTTAACTCTATACAGGCACAGAGGTCTCCGAAACAGCTTTTTAATTGGGGGCTCCCGTGGCCACACTGCCTGACCCCTGTTCCCAGGGATTGCTGAGCAGTAAATGGTTAACTCTATACAGGCACAGAGATGTCTGAAACAGCTTTTTAATTGGGGGCTCCCGAGGCCAACCTGCCTGTCCCTTCTCCCAGGGATTATTGAGCAGTAAATGGTTAACTGTATAGAGGCGCAGAGATCACTGAAACAGCTTTTTAATTGGGGCTCCCAGACCACACTGCCTGTCCCCTGCTCCCAGGAATTATTGAGAAGTAAATGGTTAATTATATACAGCACAGAGGTCTCTGAAACAGCTTTTTAATTGGGGTCTCCCAAGGCCTCACTGGCTGTCCCCCGCTGCCAGGGGTTATTGAGAAGTAAATGGTTAACTATATACAGGCACAGAGGTCTCTGAAACAGCTTTTTAATTGGGAGCTCCCGAGGCCACACTGCCTGTCCCCTGCTCCCAGGGATTATTGGGAAGTACACGGTTAACTATATACAGCACAGAGGTCTCTGAAACAGCTTTTTAATTGGGGACTCCCGGAGCCACACTGCCTGTCCCCTGCTCCCACGAATTATTGAGCAATAATTGGTTAACTATATACAGCACAGAGGCCTCTGAAACAGTTTTTTTAATTGGGGGCTCCCGAAGCCACACTGCCTGTCCCCTGCTCCCAGGGATTATTGAGCAGTAAATGGTTAACTATATACAGCACAGAGGTCTCTGAAACACCTTTTTAACTGGGGGTCCCGAGGCCACACTGCCTGTCCCCTGCTCCCAGGGATTATTGAGCAGTAAATGGTTAACTATATACTGCATATATGTCTCTGAAACATCTTTTTAATTGGAGGCTCTCGAGACCACACTGCCTGTCCCCTGCAACCAGGGATTATTGAGCAGTAAATGGTGAACTATATACAGCACAGAGTATCTGAAACAGCTTTTTAATTGGGGGCTCCCGGAGCCACACAGCCTGTCCGCTGCTCCCAGGGATTATTGAGCAGTAAATGGTTAACTATGTACAGCACAGAAGTCTCTGAAACGGCCTTATAATTGGGGCTCGCGAGGCCACACTGCCTGTCCCCTGCTCCAAGGGATAATTGAGCAGTAAATGGTTAACTCTATACAGGCACAGAGGTCTCTGAAACAGCTTTTTAATTGGGGGCTCCCGAGGCCACACTGCCTGACCCCTGTTCCCAGGGATTGCTGAGCAGTAAATGGTTAACTCTATACAGGCACAGAGATGTCTGAAACAGCTTTTTAATTGGGGGCTCCCGAGGCCACACTGCCTGTCCCCTGCTCAGAGGGATTATTGAGCAGTAAATGGTTAACTATATACAGCACAGAGGTCTCTGAAACACCTTTTTAACTGGGGGCTCCCGAGGCCACACTGCCTGTCCCCTGCTCCCAGGGATTATTGAGCAGTAAATGGTTAACTATATACAGGCACAGAGGTCTCTGAAACAGCTTTTTAATTGGGAGCTCCCGAGGCCACACTGCCTGTCCCCTGCTCCCAGGGATTATTGGGAAGTACACGGTTCACTATATACAGCATAGAGGTGTCTGAAACAGCTTTTTAATTCGGGGCTCCCGAGGCCAAACTGCCTGTCCCCTGCTCCCAGGGATTATTGAGCAGTAATTGGTTAACTATATACAGCACAGAGGCCTCTGAAACAGTTTTTTTAATTGGGGGCTCCCGGACCACACTGCCTGACCCTTGCTCTCAGGGATTATTGAGCAGTAAATGGTTAACTATATACAGGCACAGATGTCTCTGAAACAGCTTTTTAATCGGGGGCTCCCGAGGCCACACTGCCTGTCCTCTGCTCCCAGGGATTATTGAGCAGTAAATGGTTAACTATATACAGGCACAGATGTCTCTGAAACAGCTTTTTAATTGGGGGCTCCCGAGGCCACACTGCCTGTCCCCTGCTCCCAGGGATTATTGAGCAGTAAATGGTTAACTATATACAGCACAGAGGTCTCTGAAACAACCTTTTAATTGGGGGCTCCCGAGGCCACACTGCGTGTCCCCTGCTCCCAGGGATTATTGAGCAGTAAATGGTTAACTATGTACAGCACAGAAGTCTCTGAAACGGCCTTTTAATTGGGGCTCCCGAGGCCACACTGCCTGTCCCCTGCTCCAAGGGATTATTGAGCAGTAAATGGTTAACTCTATACAGGCACAGAGGTCTCTGAAACAGCTTTTTAATTGGGGGCTCCCGAGGCCACACTGCCTGACCCCTGTTCCCAGGGATTGCTGAGCAGTAAATGGTTAACTCTATACAGGCACAGAGATGTCTGAAACTGCTTTTTAATTGGGGGCTCCCGAGGCCAACCTGCCTGTCCCTTCTCCCAGGGATTATTGAGCAGTAAATGGTTAACTGTATACAGCACAGAGGCCTCTGAAACAGGTTTTTTAATTGGGGGCTCCCGAAGCCACACTGTCTGTCCCCTGCTCCCAGGGATTATTGAGCGGTAAATGATTAACTATATACAGCACAGAGGTCTCTGAAACACCTTTTTAACTGGGGGCTCCCGAGGCCACACTGCCTGTCCGTTGCTCCCAGGGATTATTGAGCAGTAAATGGTTAACTATATACAGCACAGATTATCTGAAACACCTTTTTAACTGGGGACTCCCGAGGCCACACTGCCTGTCCCCTGCTCGCAGGGATTATTGAGCGGTAAATGGTTAACTATATACAGCAGAGAGCATCTGAAACAGCTTTTTAATTGGGGGCCCCCGAGGCCAAACTGCCTGTCCCCTGCTCCCAGGGATTGTTGAGCAGTAAATGGTTAAGTATATGCAGGACAGAGGCCTCTGAAGCAGCTTTTTAATTGGGGGCTCCCAAGGCTACACCGCCTGTCCCCTGCTCCCAGGGATTATTGAGCAGTAATTGGTTAACTATATACAGCACAGAGGCCTCTGAAACAGTTTTTTTAAATGGGGGCTCCCGAAGCCACACTATCTGTCCCCTGCTCCCAGGGATTATTGAGCAGTAAATGATTAACTATATACTGCACAGAGGTCTCTGAAACAGCTTTTTAATTGGGAGCTCCCGGACCACACTGCCTGTCCCCTGCTCAGAGGCATTATTGAGCAGTAAATGGTTAAGTATATGCAGGACAGAGGCCTCTGAAGCAGCTTTTTAATTGGGGGCTCCCAAGGCTACACCGCCTGTCCCCTGCTCCCAGGGATTATTGAGCAGTAAATGGTTAACTGTATACAGCACAGAGGTCTCTGAAACAGTTTTTTAATTGGGGGCGCCTGAGGCCACACTGCCTGTAAACTGCTCCGAAGGATTATTGAGCAGTAAATGGTTAACTATATACAGGCGCAGAGGTCACTGAAACAGCTTTTTAAATGGGTGCTCCCGGACCACACTGCCTGTCCCTTGCTCCCAGAGATTATTGAGCAGTAAATGGTTAACTTTATACAGGCGCAGAGGTCACTGAAACAGCTTTTTAATTGGGGGCTCCCGAGGCCACACTGCCTGACCCTTGCTCTCAGGGATTATTGAGCAGTAAATGGTTAACTATATACAGGCACAGAGGTCTCTGAAACAGCTTTTTAATTGGGGGCTCCCGAGCCCACACTGCCTGTCCCCTGCTCCCAGGGATTATTGAGCTGTAAATAGTTAACTATATACAGCACAGAAGTCTCTGAAACAGCCTTTTCATTGGGGCTCCGAGGCCACACTGCCTGTTCCCTGCTCCAAGGGATTATTGAGCAGTAAATGGTTAACTCTATACAGGCACAGAGGTCTCTGAAACAGCTTTTTAATTGGGGGCTCCCGAGGCCACACTGCCTGACCCCTGTTCCCAGGGATTGCTGAGCAGTAAATGGTTAACTCTATACAGGCACAGAGATGTCTGAAACAGCTTTTTAATTGGTGGCTCCCGAGGCCAACCTGCCTTTCTTTTCTCCCAGGGTTTATTGAGAAGTAAATGGTCAACTACATAAAGCACAGAGGACTCTGAAACAGCTTTTTAATTGAGGGCTCCCGGACCACACTGCCTGTCCCCTGCTCCCAGGGATTATTGAGAAGTAAATGGTTAATTATATACAGCACAGAGGTCTCTGAAACAGCTTTTTAATTGGGGGCTCGCAAGGCCACACTGCCTGTCCCCTGCTCCCAGGGATTATTGGGAAGTACACGGTTAACTATATACAGCATAGAGGTCTCTGAAACAGCTTTTTAATTGGGGACTCCCGAAGCCACACTGTCTGTCCCCTGCTCCCAGGGGTTATTGAGCAGTACATGATTAACTATATACAGCACAGAGGTCCCTGAAACAGCTTTTTAATTGGGCGCTCCCGGTCCACACTGCCTGTCCCCTGCTCAGAGGGATTATTGAGCAGGAAATGGTTAACTTTATACAGCACAGAGTATCTGAAACACCTTTTTAACTTGGGGCTCCCGAGGCCACACTGCCTGTCCCCTGCTCCCAGGGTTTATTGAGCAGTAAATGGTTAACTGTATACAGCACAGAGTATCTGGAACACCTTTTTAATTGGGGGCTCCCGAGGCCACACTGCCTGTCCCCTGCTCCCAGGGATTATTGAGCAGTAAATGGTTAACTATATACAGCACAGAGGTCTCTGAAACAGCTTTTTAATTGGGGGCTCCCGAGGCCACACTGCCTGCCCCCTGCTCCCAGGGATTATTGAGCAGTAAATGGTTAACTATATACAGCACAGAGGTCTCTGAAACAGCTTTTTAATTGGGGGCTCCTGAGGCCACACTGCCTGTTCCCTGCTCCCAGGGATTATTGATAATTAAATGGTTAACCATATACAGCACAGAGGTCTCTGAATCAGCTTTTTAATTGGGGTTCTCGAGGCCACACTGCGTGACCACTGCTCCCAGGGATTATTGAGCAGTAAATGGTTAAATACCTACAGCACAGAGGTCTCTGAAACAGCTTTTTAATTGGGGGCTCACGGACCACACTGCCTGTCCCCTGCTCCCAGGGATTATTGAGCAGTAAATGGTTAACTATATACAGGCACAGAGGTCTCTGAAACAGCTTTTTAATTGGCGGCTCCCGAGGCCACACAGCCTGTCCCCTGCTCCCAGGGATTATTGAGCAGTAAATGGTTAACTATATACAGCAAAGAGGTCTCTGACACAGCATTTTAATTGGGGTCTCCCGGACCACACTGCCTGACCCCTGCTCCCAGGGATTATTGAGCAGTAAATGGTTAGCTATATACAGCACACAGGTCTCTGAAACAGCTTTTTAATTGGGCCCTCCCGAGGCCACCCTGCCTGCCCCCTGCTCCCAGGGATTATTGAGCAGTAAATGGTTAACCATATACAGCAAAGAAGTCTCTGAAACAGCTTTTTAATTTGGGGCTCACGGACCACACTGCCTGTCCCCTGCTCCCAGGCATTATTGAGAAGCAAATGGTTAACTATATACAGCACAGAGGTCTCTGAAACAGCTTTTTAATTGGGGGCTCCCGAGGCCACACTGCCTGTTCCCTGCTCCCAGGGATTATTGAGCAGTAAATGTTTAACTATATACAGCACAGAGGTCTCTGACACAGCATTTTAATTGGGGTCTCCCGGACCACACTGCCTGACCCCTGCTCCCAGGGATTATTGAGCAGTAAATGGTTAGCTATATACAGCACACAGGTCTCTGAAACAGCTTTTTAATTGGGGGCTCCCGAGGCCACCCTGCCTGCCCCCTGCTCCCAGGGATTATTGAGCAGTAAATGGTTAACCATATACAGCAAAGACGTCTCTGAAACAGCTTTTTAATTGGGGGCTCACGGACCACACTGCCTGTCCCCTGCTCCAAGGGACTATTGAGAAGTAAATGGATAACTATATACAGCACAGAAGTCTCTGAAACAGCTTTTTAATTGGGGGCTTCCGAGGCCACACTGCCTGCTCCCAGCTCCCAGGGATTATTGAGAAGTAAATGGTTAATTATATACTGCACAGAGGTCTCTGAAACAGCTTTTTAATTGTGGGCTCCCGGACCACACTGCCTGTCCCCTGCTCCCAGGGTTTATTGAGCAGTAAATGGTTAACTATATACAGGCACAGAGGTCTCTGAAACAGCTTTTTAATTGGGGCTCCCGAGGCCACACTGCCTGACCCCTGCTCCCAGGGATTATTGAGCAGTAAATGGTTAACCATATACAGCAAAGACGTCTCTGAAACAGCTTTTTAATTTGGGGCTCACGGACCACACTGCGTGTCCCCTGCTCCCAGGGATTATTGAGAAGCAAATGGTTAACTATATACAGCACAGAGGTCTCTGAAACAGCTTTTTAATTGCGGGCTCCCGAGGCCACACTGCCTATTCCCTGCTCTCAGGGATTATTGAGCAGTAAATGGTTAACTATATACAGCACAGAGGTCTCTGACACAGCATTTTAATTGGGGGTCTCCCGGACCACACTGCCTGACCCCTGCTCCCAGGGATTATTGAGCAGTAAATGGTTAGCTATATGCAGCACACAGGTCTCTGAAACAGCTTTTTAATTGGGGGCTCCCGAGGCCACCCTGCCTGCCCCCTGCTCCCAGGGATTACTGAGCAGTAAATGGTTAACCATATACAGCAAAGACGTCTCTGAAACAGCTTTTTAATTGGAGGCTCACGGACCACACTGCCTGTCCCCTGCTCCAAGGGACTATTGAGAAGTAAATGGTTAACTATATACAGCACAGAGGTCTCTGAAACAGCTTTTTAATTGGGGGCTTCCGAGGCCACACTGCCTGCTCCCTGCTCCCAGGGATTATTGAGAAGTAAATGGTTAATTATATACTGCACAGAGGTCTCTGAAACAGCTTTTTAATTGTGGGCTCCCGGACCACACTGCCTGTCCCCTGCTCCCAGGGTTTATTGAGCAGTAAATGGTTAACTATATACAGGCATAGAGGTCTCTGAAACAGCTTTTTAATTGGGGGCTCCCGAGTCCACACTGCCTATCCCCTACTCACAGGGATTATTGAGCAGTAAATGGTTAACTATATACAGCACAGAGTATCTGAAACACCTTTTTAACTGGGGGCTCCCGAGGCCACACTGCCTGACCCCTGCTCCCAGGGATTATTGAGCAGTCAATGGTTAAATACGTACAGCACAGAGGTCTCTGAAACAGCCATTTAATTGGGGGCTCCTGAGGCCACACTGCCTTTTCCCTGCTGCCAGGGATTATTGGGAAGTAAATGGTTAACTGTATACAGCACAGACGTCTCCCAAACAACTTTTTCATTGGGTGCTGAGAGGCCACACTGCCTGTCCCCTGCTCCAAGGGATTATTGAGCAGTAAATGGTTAACTATATACAGCACAGAGTATCTGAAACAGCTTTTTAATTGGGGGCTCCCGAGGCCACACTGCCTGTCCCCTGCTCCCAGGGATTATTGAGCAGTAAATGTTTAACCCTGTACAGCACAAAGGTCTCCCAAACAGCTTTTTCATTGGGGGCTCCCGAGGCCACACTGCCTGTCCCCTGCTCCCAGGGATTATTGAGCAGTAAATGGTTAACTATATACTGGTGCAGTGGTCTCTGACACGGCATTTTAACTGGTGGGCCCTTGACCACACTGCCTGTCCCCTGCTCCCAGGGATTATTGAGCAGTAAATGGTTAAATATATACAGCACAGAGGTCTCTGAAACAGCTTTTCAATTGGGGGTTCCCGAGGCCACACTGCCTGTCCCCTGCTCCCAGGGATTATTGAGCAGTAAATGGTTAACTGTATACAGCACAGAGTATCTGGAACACCTTTTTAATTGGGGGCTCCCGAGGCCACACTGCCTGTCCCCTGCTCCCAGGGATTATTGAGCAGTAAATGGTTAACTATATACAGCACAGAGGTCTCTGAAACAGCTTTTTAATTGGGGGCTCCCGAGGCCACACTGCCTGCCCCCTGCTCCCAGGGATTATTGAGCAGTAAATGGTTAACTATATACAGCACAGAGGTCTCTGAAACAGCTTTTTAATTGGGGGCTCCTGAGGCCACACTGCCTGTTCCCTGCTCCCAGGGATTATTGATAATTAAATGGTTAACCATATACAGCACAGAGGTCTCTGAATCAGCTTTTTAATTGGGGTTCTCGAGGCCACACTGCGTGACCACTGCTCCCAGGGATTATTGAGCAGTAAATGGTTAAATACGTACAGCACAGAGGTCTCTGAAACAGCTTTTTAATTGGGGGCTCACGGACCACACTGCCTGTCCCCTGCTCCCAGGGATTATTGAGCAGTAAATGGTTAACTATATACAGGCACAGAGGTCTCTGAAACAGCTTTTTAATTGGCGGCTCCCGAGGCCACACAGCCTGTCCCCTGCTCCCAGGGATTATTGAGCAGTAAATGGTTAACTATATACAGCAAAGAGGTCTCTGACACAGCATTTTAATTGGGGTCTCCCGGACCACACTGCCTGACCCCTGCTCCCAGGGATTATTGAGCAGTAAATGGTTAGCTATATACAGCACACAGGTCTCTGAAACAGCTTTTTAATTGGGCCCTCCCGAGGCCACCCTGCCTGCCCCCTGCTCCCAGGGATTATTGAGCAGTAAATGGTTAACCATATACAGCAAAGAAGTCTCTGGAACAGCTTTTTAATTTGGGGCTCACGGACCACACTGCCTGTCCCCTGCTCCCAGGCATTATTGAGAAGCAAATGGTTAACTATATACAGCACAGAGGTCTCTGAAACAGCTTTTTAATTGGGGGCTCCCGAGGCCACACTGCCTGTTCCCTGCTCCCAGGGATTATTGAGCAGTAAATGTTTAACTATATACAGCACAGAGGTCTCTGACACAGCATTTTAATTGGGGTCTCCCGGACCACACTGCCTGACCCCTGCTCCCAGGGATTATTGAGCAGTAAATGGTTAGCTATATACAGCACACAGGTCTCTGAAACAGCTTTTTAATTGGGGGCTCCCGAGGCCACCCTGCCTGCCCCCTGCTCCCAGGGATTATTGAGCAGTAAATGGTTAACCATATACAGCAAAGACGTCTCTGAAACAGCTTTTTAATTGGGGGCTCACGGACCACACTGCCTGTCCCCTGCTCCAAGGGACTATTGAGAAGTAAATGGTTAACTATATACAGCACAGAGGTCTCTGAAACAGCTTTTTAATTGGGGGCTTCCGAGGCCACACTGCCTGCTCCCTGCTCCCAGGGATTATTGAGAAGTAAATGGTTAATTATATACTGCACAGAGGTCTCTGAAACAGCTTTTTAATTGTGGGCTCCCGGACCACACTGCCTGTCCCCTGCTCCCAGGGTTTATTGAGCAGTAAATGGTTAACTATATACAGGCATAGAGGTCTCTGAAACAGCTTTTTAATTGGGGGCTCCCGAGTCCACACTGCCTATCCCCTACTCACAGGGATTATTGAGCAGTAAATGGTTAACTATATACAGCACAGAGTATCTGAAACACCTTTTTAACTGGGGGCTCCCGAGGCCACACTGCCTGACCCCTGCTCCCAGGGATTATTGAGCAGTCAATGGTTAAATACGTACAGCACAGAGGTCTCTGAAACAGCCATTTAATTGGGGGCTCCTGAGGCCACACTGCCTTTTCCCTGCTGCCAGGGATTATTGGGAAGTAAATGGTTAACTGTATACAGCACAGACGTCTCCCAAACAACTTTTTCATTGGGTGCTGAGAGGCCACACTGCCTGTCCCCTGCTCCAAGGGATTATTGAGCAGTAAATGGTTAACTATATACAGCACAGAGTATCTGAAACAGCTTTTTAATTGGGGGCTCCCGAGGCCACACTGCCTGTCCCCTGCTCCCAGGGATTATTGAGCAGTAAATGTTTAACCCTGTACAGCACAAAGGTCTCCCAAACAGCTTTTTCATTGGGGGCTCCCGAGGCCACACTGCCTGTCCCCTGCTCCCAGGGATTATTGAGCAGTAAATGGTTAACTATATACTGGTGCAGTGGTCTCTGACACGGCATTTTAACTGGTGGGCCCTTGACCACACTGCCTGTCCCCTGCTCCCAGGGATTATTGAGCAGTAAATGGTTAAATATATACAGCACAGAGGTCTCTGAAACAGCTTTTCAATTGGGGGTTCCCGAGGCCACACTGCCTGTCCCCTGCTCCCAGGGATTATTGAGCAGTAAATGGTTAACTGTATACAGCACAGAGTATCTGGAACACCTTTTTAATTGGGGGCTCCCGAGGCCACACTGCCTGTCCCCTGCTCCCAGGGATTATTGAGCAGTAAATGGTTAACTATATACAGCACAGAGGTCTCTGAAACAGCTTTTTAATTGGGGGCTCCCGAGGCCACACTGCCTGCCCCCTGCTCCCAGGGATTATTGAGCAGTAAATGGTTAACTATATACAGCACAGAGGTCTCTGAAACAGCTTTTTAATTGGGGGCTCCTGAGGCCACACTGCCTGTTCCCTGCTCCCAGGGATTATTGATAATTAAATGGTTAACCATATACAGCACAGAGGTCTCTGAATCAGCTTTTTAATTGGGGTTCTCGAGGCCACACTGCGTGACCACTGCTCCCAGGGATTATTGAGCAGTAAATGGTTAAATACGTACAGCACAGAGGTCTCTGAAACAGCTTTTTAATTGGGGGCTCACGGACCACACTGCCTGTCCCCTGCTCCCAGGGATTATTGAGCAGTAAATGGTTAACTATATACAGGCACAGAGGTCTCTGAAACAGCTTTTTAATTGGCGGCTCCCGAGGCCACACAGCCTGTCCCCTGCTCCCAGGGATTATTGAGCAGTAAATGGTTAACTATATACAGCAAAGAGGTCTCTGACACAGCATTTTAATTGGGGTCTCCCGGACCACACTGCCTGACCCCTGCTCCCAGGGATTATTGAGCAGTAAATGGTTAGCTATATACAGCACACAGGTCTCTGAAACAGCTTTTTAATTGGGCCCTCCCGAGGCCACCCTGCCTGCCCCCTGCTCCCAGGGATTATTGAGCAGTAAATGGTTAACCATATACAGCAAAGAAGTCTCTGAAACAGCTTTTTAATTTGGGGCTCACGGACCACACTGCCTGTCCCCTGCTCCCAGGCATTATTGAGAAGCAAATGGTTAACTATATACAGCACAGAGGTCTCTGAAACAGCTTTTTAATTGGGGGCTCCCGAGGCCACACTGCCTGTTCCCTGCTCCCAGGGATTATTGAGCAGTAAATGTTTAACTATATACAGCACAGAGGTCTCTGACACAGCATTTTAATTGGGGTCTCCCGGACCACACTGCCTGACCCCTGCTCCCAGGGATTATTGAGCAGTAAATGGTTAGCTATATACAGCACACAGGTCTCTGAAACAGCTTTTTAATTGGGGGCTCCCGAGGCCACCCTGCCTGCCCCCTGCTCCCAGGGATTATTGAGCAGTAAATAGTTAACCATATACAGCAAAGACGTCTCTGAAACAGCTTTTTAATTGGGGGCTCACGGACCACACTGCCTGTCCCCTGCTCCAAGGGACTATTGAGAAGTAAATGGTTAACTATATACAGCACAGAAGTCTCTGAAACAGCTTTTTAATTGGGGGCTTCCGAGGCCACACTGCCTGCTCCCAGCTCCCAGGGATTATTGAGAAGTAAATGGTTAATTATATACTGCACAGAGGTCTCTGAAACAGCTTTTTAATTGTGGGCTCCCGGACCACACTGCCTGTCCCCTGCTCCCAGGGTTTATTGAGTAGTAAATGGTTAACTATATACAGGCACAGAGGTCTCTGAAACAGCTTTTTAATTGGGGGCTCCCGAGGCCACACTGCCTGACCCCTGCTCCCAGGGATTATTGAGCAGTAAATGGTTAACCATATACAGCAAAGACGTCTCTGAAACAGCTTTTTAATTTGGGGCTCACGGACCACACTGCGTGTCCCCTGCTCCCAGGGATTATTGAGAAGCAAATGGTTAACTATATACAGCACAGAGGTCTCTGAAACAGCTTTTTAATTGGGGGCTTCCGAGGCCACACTGCCTGCTCCCTGCTCCCAGGGATTATTGAGAAGTAAATGGTTAATTATATACTGCACAGAGGTCTCTGAAACAGCTTTTTAATTGTGGGCTCCCGGACCACACTGCCTGTCCCCTGCTCCCAGGGTTTATTGAGCAGTAAATGGTTAACTATATACAGGCATAGAGGTCTCTGAAACAGCTTTTTAATTGGGGGCTCCTGAGTCCACACTGCCTATCCCCTACTCACAGGGATTATTGAGCAGTAAATGGTTAACTATATACAGCACAGAGTATCTGAAACACCTTTTTAACTGGGGGCTCCCGAGGCCACACTGCCTGACCCCTGCTCCCAGGGATTATTGAGCAGTCAATGGTTAAATACGTACAGCACAGAGGTCTCTGAAACAGCCATTTAATTGGGGGCTCCTGAGGCCACACTGCCTTTCCCCTGCTGCCAGGGATTATTGGGAAGTAAATGGTTAACTGTATACAGCACAGACGTCTCCCAAACAACTTTTTCATTGGGTGCTGAGAGGCCACACTGCCTGTCCCCTGCTCCAAGGGATTATTGAGCAGTAAATGGTTAACTATATACAGCACAGAGTATCTGAAACAGCTTTTTAATTGGGGGCTCCCGAGGCCACACTGCCTGACCCCTGCTCCCAGGGATTATTGAGAAGTAAATGGTTAACTATATACTGCACAGAGGTCCCTGATTCAGCTTTTTAATTGGGGGCTCCCGAGGCCACACTGCCTGTCCCCTGCTCCCAGGGATTATTGAGCAGTAAATGTTTAACCCTGTACAGCACAGAGGTCTCCCAAACAGCTTTTTCATTGGGGGCTCCCGAGGCCACACTGCCTGTCCCCTGCTCCCAGGGATTATTGAGCAGTAAATGGTTAACTATATACTGGTGCAGTGGTCTCTGACACGGCATTTTAACTGGTGGGCCCCTGACCACACTGCCTGTCCCCTGCTCCCAGGCATTATTGAGCAGTAAATGGTTAAATATATACAGCACAGAGGTCTCTGAAACAGCTTTTTAATTCGGGGCTCCCGAGGCCAAACTGCCTGTCCCCTGCTCCCAGGGATTAGTGAGCAGTAATTGGTTAACTATATACAGCACAGAGGCCTCTGAAACAGTTTTTTTAAATGGGTGCTCCCGGACCACACAGCCTGTCCCCTGCTCCCAGGGATTATTGAGCAGTAAATGGTTAACTATATACAGGCGCAGAGGTCACTGAAACAGCTTTTTAATTGGGGGCTCCCGGACCACACTGCCTGTCGCCTGCTCCCAGGGATTATTGAGCAGTAAATGGTTAACTATATACAGCACAGAGGTCTCTGAAACAGCTTTTTAATTGGGGGGATCCCGAGGCCACACTGCCTGCCCCCTGCTCCCAGGGATTATTGAGCAGTAAATGGTTAACTATATACAGCACAGAGGTCTCTGAAACAGCTTTTTAATTGGGGGGATCCCGAGGCCACACTGCCTGCCCCCTGCTCCCAGGGATTATTGAGCAGTAAATGGTTAACTATATACAGCACAGAGGTCTCTGAAACAGCTTTTTAATTGGGGGCTCCTGAGGCCACACTGCCTGTTCCCTGCTCCCAGGGATTATTGATAATTAAATGGTTAACCATATACAGCACAGAGGTCTCTGAATCAGCTTTTTAATTGGGGTTCTCGAGGCCACACTGACTGTCCCCTGCTCCCAGGGATTATTGAGCAGTAAATGGTTAAATACGTACAGCACAGAGGTCTCTGAAACAGCTTTTTAATTGGCGGCTCCAGCGGCCACACAGCCTGTCCCCTGCTCCCAGGGATTATTGAGCAGTGAATGGTTAACTATATACAGCAAAGAGGTCTCTGACACAGCATTTTAATTGGGGTCTCCCGGACCACACTGCCTGACCCCTGCTCCCAGGGATTATTGAGCAGTAAATGGTTAGCTATATACAGCACAGAGTTCTCTGAAACAGCTTTTTAATTGGGGGCTCCCGAGGCCACACTGCCTGTTCCCTGCTCCCAGGGATTATTGAGCAGTAAATGGTTAGCTATATACAGCACAGAGGTCTCCGACACAGCATTTTAATTGGGGTCTCCCGGACCACACTGCCTGACCCCTGCTCCCAGGGATTATTGAGCAGTAAATGGTTAACTATATACAGCACACAGGTCTCTGAAACAGCTTTTTAATTGGGGGCTCCCGAGGCCACGTTGCCTGCCCCCTGCTCCCAGGGATTATTGAGCAGTAAATGGTTAACCATATACAGCAAAGACGTCTCTGAAACAGCTTTTTAATTGGGGGCTCACGGACCACACTGCCTGTCCCCTGCTCCAAGGGACTATTGAGAAGTAAATGGTTAACTATATACAGCACAGAGGTCTCTGAAACAGCTTTTTAATTGGGGGCTTCCGAGGCCACACTGCCCGCTCCCTGCTCCCAGGGATTATTGAGAAGTAAATGGTTAATTATATACTGCACAGTGGTCTCTGAAACAGCTTTTTAATTGTGGGCTCCCGGACCACACTGCCTGTCCCCTGCTCCCAGGGTTTATTGAGCAGTAAATGGTTAACTATATACAGGCACAGAGGTCTCTGAAACAGCTTTTTAATTGGGGGCTCCCGAGTCCACACTGCCTATCCCCTACTCCAAGGGATTATTGAGCAGTAAATGGTTAACTATATACAGCACAGAGTATCTGAAACACCTTTTTAACTGGGGGCTCCCGAGGCCACACTGGCTGACCCCTGCTCCCAGGGATTATTGAGCAGTAAATGGTTAACCATATACAGTAAAGACGTGTCTGAAATAGCTTTTTAATTTGGGGCTCACGGACCACACTGCGTGTCCCCTGCTCCCAGGGATTATTGAGAAGCAAATGGTTAACTATATACAGCACAGAGGTCTCTGAAACAGCTTTTTAATTGGGGGCTCCCGAGGCCACACTGCCTGTTCCCTGCTCTCAGGGATTATTGAGCAGTTAATGGTTAACTATATACAGCACAGAGGTCTCTGACACAGCATTTTAATTGGGGTCTCCCGGACCACACTGCCTGACCCCTGCTCCCAGGGATTATTGAGCAGTAAATGGTTAGCTATATACAGCACACAGGTCTCTGAAACAGCTTTTTAATTGGGGGCTCCCGAGGCCACCCTGCCTGCCCCCTGCTCCCAGGGATTACTGAGCAGTAAATGGTTAACCATATACAGCAAAGACGTCTCTGAAACAGCTTTTTAATTGGGGGCTCACGGACCACACTGCCTGTCCCCTGCTCCAAGGGACTATTGAGAAGTAAATGGTTAACTATATACAGCACAGAGGTCTCTGAAACAGCTTTTTAATTGGGGGCTTCCGAGGCCACACTGCCTGCTCCCTGCTCCCAGGGATTATTGAGAAGTAAATGGTTAATTATATACTGCACAGAGGTCTCTGAAACAGCTTTTTAATTGTGGGCTGCCGGACCACACTGCCTGTCCCCTGCTCCCAGGGTTTATTGAGCAGTAAATGGTTAACTACATACAGGCACAGAGTATCTGAAACACCTTTTTAACTGGGGGCTCCCGAGGCCACACTGCCTGACCCCTGCTCCCAGGGATTATTGAGCAGTAAATGGTTAACCATATACAGCAAAGACGTCTCTGAAACAGCTTTTTAATTTGGGGCTCACGGACCACACTGCGTGTCCCCTGCTCCCAGGGATTATTGAGAAGCAAATGGTTAACTATATACAGCACAGAGGTCTCTGAAACAGCTTTTTAATTGGGGGCTCCCGAGGCCACACTGCCTGTTCCCTGCTCTCAGGGATTATTGAGCTGTAAATGGTTACCTATATACAGCACAGAGGTCTCTGACACAGCATTTTAATTGGGGTCTCCCGGACCACACTGCCTGACCCCTGCTCCCAGGGATTATTGAGCAGTAAATGGTTAGCTATATACAGCACACAGGTCTCTGAAACAGCTTTTTTAATTGGGGGCTCCCGAGGCCACCCTGCCTGCCCCCTGCTCCCAGGGATTACTGAGCAGTAAATGGTTAACCATATACAGCAAAGACGTCTCTGAAACACCTTTTTAATTGGGGGCTCACGGACCACACTGCCTGTCCCCTGCTCCAAGGGACTATTGAGAAGTAAATGGTTAACTATATACAGCACAGAGGTCTCTGAAACAGCTTTTTAATTGGGGGCTTCCGAGGCCACACTGCCTGCTCCCTGCTCCCAGGGATTATTGAGAAGTAAATGGTTAATTATATACTGCACAGAGGTCTCTGAAACAGCTTTTTAATTGTGGGCTCCCGGACCACACTGCCTGTCCCCTGCTCCCAGGGTTTATTGAGCAGTAAATGGTTATCTATATACAGCACAGAGGTCTCTGAAACAGCTTTTTAATTGGGGGCTCCCGAGTCCACACTGCCTATCCCCTACTCACAGGGATTATTGAGCAGTAAATGGTTAACTACATACAGCACAGAGGTCTCTGAAACAGCTTTTTAATTGGGGGCTCCCGAGTCCACACTGCCTATCCCCTACTCACAGGGATTATTGAGCAGTAAATGGTTAACTATATACAGCACAGAGTATCTGAAACACCTTTTTAACTGGGGGCTCCCGAGGCCACACTGCCTGACCCCTGCTCCCAGGGATTATTGAGCAGTAAATGGTTAAATACGTACAGCACAGAGGTCTCTGAAACAGCCATTTGATTGGGGGCTCGTGAGGCCACACTGCCTTTTCCCTGCTGCCAGGGATTATTGGGAAGTAAATGGTTAACTGTATACAGCGCAGAGGTCTCCGAAACAGCTTTTTAATTGGGGGCTCCCGGACCACACTGCCTGTCCCCTGCTCCCAGGGATTATTTAGCAGTAAATGGTTAACTAGATACAGCACTGAGTATCTGAAACAGCTTTTTAATTGGGGGCTCCCGAGGCCACACTGCCTGTCCCCTGCTCCCAGGGATTATTGAGAAGTAAATGGTTAACTATATACTGCACAGAGGTCACTGATTCAGCTTTTTAATTGGGGGCTCCCGAGGCCACACTGCCTGTCCCCTGCTCCCAGGGATTATTGAGCAGTAAATGTTTAACCCTGTACAGCACAAAGGTCTCCCAAACAGCTTTTTCATTGGGGGCTCCCGAGGCCACACTGCCTGTCCCCTGCTCCCAGGGATTATTGAGCAGTAAATGGTTAACTATATACAGGTGCAGTGGTCTCTGACACGGCATTTTAACTGGTGGGCCCCTGACCACACTGCCTGTCCCCTGCTCCCAGGGATTATTGAGCAGTAAATGGTTAAATATATACAGCACAGAGGTCTCTGAAACAGCTTTTTAATTGCGGGTTCCCGAGGCCACACTGCCTGAACCCTGCTCCCAGGGATTATTGAGAAGTAAATGGTTAACTATATACTGCACAGAGGTCACTGATTCAGCTTTTTAATTGGGGGCTCCCGAGGCCACACTGCCTGTCCCCTGCTCCCAGGGATTATTGAGCAGTAAATGTTTAACCCTGTACAGCACAAAGGTCTCCCAAACAGCTTTTTCATTGGGGGCTCCCGAGGCCACACTGCCTGTCCCCTGCTCCCAGGGATTATTGAGCAGTAAATGGTTAACTATATACAGGTGCAGTGGTCTCTGACACTTCATTTTAACTGGTGGGCCCCTGACCACACTGCCTGTCCCCTGCTCCCAGGGATTATTGAGCAGTAAATGGTTAAATATATACAACACAGAGGTCTCTGAAACAGCTTTTCAATTGGGGGTTCCCGAGGCCACACTGCCTGTCCCCTGCTCCCAGGGATTATTGGGAAGTACACGGTTCACCATATACAGCATAGAGGTCTCTGAAACAGCTTTTTAATTCGGGGCTCCCGAGGCCAAACTGCCTGTCCCCTGCTCCCAGGGATTAGCGAGCAGTATTTGGTTAACTATATACAGCACAGAGGCCTCTGAAACAGTTTTTTTAAATGGGTGCTCCCGGACCACACTGCCTGTCCCCTGCTCCCAGGGATTATTGAGCAGTAAATGGTTAACTCTATACAGGCGCAGAGTTCACTGAAACAGCTTTTTAATTGGGGGCTCCCGAGGCCACACTGCCTGACCCTTGCTCCCAGGGATTATTGAGCAGTAAATGGTTAACTATATACAGGCGCAGAGGTCACTGAAACAGCTTTTTAATTGGGGGCTCCCGGAGCCACACTGCCTGACCCCTTCTCCCAGGGATTATTGAGCAGTAAATGGTTAACTATATACAGCACAGAGGTCTCTGAAACAGCTTTTTAATTGGGGGCTCCCGAGGCCACACTGCCTGTCCCCTGTCCCCAGGGATTATTGAGCAGTAAATGATTAACTATGTACAGCACAGAAGTCTCTGAAACGGCCTTTTAATTGGGGCTCCCGAGGCCACACTGCCTGTCCCCTGCTCCAAGGGATTATTGAGCAGTAAATGGTTAACTCTATACAGGCACAGAGGTCTCTGAAACAGCTTTTTAATTGGGGGCTCCCGAGGCCACACTGCCTGACCCCTGTTCCCTGGGATTGCTGAGCAGTAAATGGTTAACTCTATACAGGCACAGAGATGTCTGAAACAGCTTTTTAATTGGGGGCTCCCGAGGCCAACCTGCCTGTCCCTTCTCCCAGGGATTATTGAGCAGTAAATGGTTAACTGTATACAGGCGCAGAGATCACTGAAACAGCTTTTTAATTGGGGGCTCCCGGACCACACTGCCTGTCCCCTGCTCCCAGGGATTATTGAGAAGTAAATGGTTAATTATATACAGCACAGAGGTCTCTGAAACAGCTTTTTAATTGGGGGCTCCCAAGGCCTCACTGGCTGTCCCCCGCTGCCAGGGGTTATTGAGAAGTAAATGGTTAACTATATACAGGCACAGAGGTCTCTGAAACAGCTTTTTAATTGGGAGCTCCCGAGGCCACACTGCCTGTCCCCTGCTCCCAGGGATTATTGGGAAGTACACCGTTCACTTTATACAGCATAGAGGTCTCTGAAACAGGTTTTTATTTGGGGGTCCCGAGGCCAAACTCCCTTCCCCCTGCTTCCAGGGATTATTGAGCAGTAATTGGTTAACTATATACAGGCACAAAGGTCTCTGAAACAGCTTTTTAATTGGGGACTCCCAAGGCCAAACAGCCTACCCCTGCTCCCAGGGATTATTGAGCAGTAATTGGTTAACTATATACAGCACAGAGGTCTCTGAAACAGCTTTTTAATTGGGAGCTCCCGGACCACACTGCCTGTCCCCTGCTCCCAGGGATTATTGAGCAGTAAATGATTAACTATATACAGCACAGAGGTCTCTGAAACAGCTTTTTAATTGGGAGCTCCCGGAACACACTGCCTGTCCCCTGCTCAGAGAGATTATTGAGCAGTAAATGGTTAACTATATACAGCACAGAGTATCTGAAACACCTTTTTAACTGGGGGCTCCCGAGGCCACACTGCCTGTCCCCTGCTCCAAGGGATTATTGAGCAGTAAATGGTTAACTCTATACAGGCACAGAGGTCTCTGAAACAGCTTTTTAATTGGGGGCTCCCGAGGCCACACTGCCTGACCCCTGTTCCCTGGGATTGCTGAGCAGTAAATGGTTAACTCTATACAGGCACAGAGATGTCTGAAACAGCTTTTTAATTGGGGGCTCCCGAGGCCAACCTGCCTGTCCCTTCTCCCAGGGATTATTGAGCAGTAAATGGTTAACTGTATACAGGCGCAGAGATCACTGAAACAGCTTTTTAATTGGGGGCTCCCGGACCACACTGCCTGTCCCCTGCTCCCAGGGATTATTGAGAAGTAAATGGTTAATTATATACAGCACAGAGGTCTCTGAAACAGCTTTTTAATTGGGGGCTCCCAAGGCCTCACTGGCTGTCCCCCGCTGCCAGGGGTTATTGAGAAGTAAATGGTTAACTATATACAGGCACAGAGGTCTCTGAAACAGCTTTTTAATTGGGAGCTCCCGAGGCCACACTGCCTGTCCCCTGCTCCCAGGGATTATTGGGAAGTACACCGTTCACTTTATACAGCATAGAGGTCTCTGAAACAGGTTTTTATTTGGGGGTCCCGAGGCCAAACTCCCTTCCCCCTGCTTCCAGGGATTATTGAGCAGTAATTGGTTAACTATATACAGGCACAAAGGTCTCTGAAACAGCTTTTTAATTGGGGACTCCCAAGGCCAAACAGCCTACCCCTGCTCCCAGGGATTATTGAGCAGTAATTGGTTAACTATATACAGCACAGAGGTCTCTGAAACAGCTTTTTAATTGGGAGCTCCCGGACCACACTGCCTGTCCCCTGCTCCCAGGGATTATTGAGCAGTAAATGATTAACTATATACAGCACAGAGGTCTCTGAAACAGCTTTTTAATTGGGAGCTCCCGGAACACACTGCCTGTCCCCTGCTCAGAGAGATTATTGAGCAGTAAATGGTTAACTATATACAGCACAGAGTATCTGAAACACCTTTTTAACTGGGGGCTCCCGAGGCCACACTGCCTGTCCGTTGCTCCCAGGGATTTTGAGCAGTAAATGGTTGACTATATACAGCACAGAGTATCTGAAACACCTTTTTAACTGGGGACTCCCGAGGCCACACTGCCTGTCCCCTGCTCGCAGGGATTATTGAGCAGTAAATGGTTAACTATATACAGCACAGAGTATCTGAAACAGCTTTTTAATTGGGGGCCCCCGAGGCCAAACTGCCTGTCCCCTGCTCCCAGGGATTTTGAGCAGTAAATGGTTAACTATACACAGGCACAAAGGTCTCTGAAACAGCTTTTTAATTGGTGACTCACAAGGCCAAACTGCCTGTCCCCTGCTCCCAGGGATTATTGAGCAGTAAATGGTTAACGATATAATGCACAGAGGCCTCTGAAACAGCTTTTTAATTGGGGGCTCCCAAGGCCACACTGCCTGTCCCCTGCTCCCAGGGATTGTTGAGCAATAAATGGTTAAGTATATACAGCACAGAGGTCACTGATTCAGCTTTTTAATTGGTGGCTCCCTAGGCCACACTGCCTGACCCTGCTCCCAGAGATTATTGAGCAGGAGATGGTTAACTACGTACAGCACAGAGGTCACTGAAACAGCTTTTTAATTGGGGGCTCCCGAGGCCACACTGCATGTCCCCTGCTCCCAGGGATTATTGAGCAGGAGATGGTTAACTACGTACAGCACAGAGGTCACTGAAACAGCTTTTTAACTGGGGGCTCCCGAGGCCACACTGCCTGACCCCTTCTCCCAGGGATTATTGAGCAGTAAATGGTTAACTATATACAGCACAGAGGCCTCTGAAACAGCTTTTTAATTGGGGGCTCCCGAGGCCACACTGCCTGTCCCCTGCTCCCAGGGATTATTGAGCAGTAAATGGTTAACTATATACAGCACAGAGGTCTCTAAAACACCTTTTTAACTGGGGGCTCCCGAGGCCACACTGCCTGTCCCCTGCTCCCAGGGATTATTGAGCAGTAAATGGTTAACTATGTACAGCACAAAGGTCTCTGAAACAGCTTTTTAATTGGGGGCTCTCGAGACCACACTGCCTGTCCCCTGCAACCAGGGATTATTGAGCAGTAAATGGTTAACTATATACAGCACAGAGTATCTGAAACAGCTTTTTAATTGGGGCTCCCGGAGCCACACTGCCTGTCCCCTGCTCCCAGGGATTATTGAGCAGTAAATGGTTAACTGTATACAGGACAGAGGCCTCTGAAGCAGCTTTTTAATTGGGGGCTCCCAAGGCTACACCGCCTGTCCCCTGCTCCCAGGGATTATTGATCAGTAAATGGTTAACTGTATACAGCACAGAGTTCTCTGAAACAGTTTTTTAATTGGGGGCGCCTGAGGCCACACTGCCTGTACCCTGCTCCGAAGGATTATTGAGCAGTAAATGGTTAACTATATACAGGCGCAGAGGTCACTGAAACAGCTTTTTAAATTGGTGCTCCCGGACCACACTGCCTGTCCCTTGCTCCCAGAGATTATTGAGCAGTAAATGGTTAACTATATACAGGCGCAGAGGTCACTGAAACAGCTTTTTAATTGGGGGCTCCCGAGGCCACACTGCCTGACCCTTGCTCTCAGGGATTATTGAGCAGTAAATGGTTAACTATATACAGGCACAGAGGTCTCTGAAACAGTTTTTTAATTGTGGGCTCCCGAGGCCGCACTGCCTGTCCCCTGCTCCCAGGGATTATTGAGCAGTAAATAGTTAACTATATACAGCACAGAAGTCTCTGAAACAGCCTTTTAATTGGGGCTCCGAGGCCACACTGCCTGTTCCCTGCTCCAAGGGATAATTGAGCAGTAAATGGTTAACTCTATACAGGTACAGAGGTCTCTGAAACAGCTTTTTAATTGGGGGCTCCCGAGGCCACACTGCCTGACCCCTGTTCCCAGGGATTGCTGAGCAGTAAATGGTTAACTCTATACAGGCACAGAGATGTCTGAAACAGCTTTTTAATTGGGGGCTCCCGAGGCCAACCTGCCTGTCCCCTGCTCCCAGGGATTATTGAGAAGTAAATGGTTAATTATATACAGCACAGAGGTCTCTGAAACAGCTTTTTAATTGGGGGCTCCCAAGGCCACACTGCCTGTCCCCTGCTCCCAGGGATTATTGAGAAGTAAATGGTTAACTATATACAGCACAGAGGTCACTGAAACAGCTTTTTAATTGGGGGCTCCCGGACCACACTGCCTGTCCCCTGCTCCAAGGGATTATTGAGCAGTAATTGGTTAACTATATACAGCACAAAGGTCTATGAAACAGCTTTTTAATTGGGGACTCCCGAAGCCACACTGTCTGTCCCCTGCTCCCAGGGATTATTCAGCAGTAAATGATTAACTATATACAGCACAGAGGTCCCTGAAACAGCTTTTTAATTGGGAGCTCCCGGTCCACACTGCCTGTCCCCTGCTCAGAGGGATTATTGAGCAGTAAATGGTTAACTTTATACAGCACAGAGTATCTGAAACACCTTTTTAACTGGGGGCTCCCGAGGCCACACTGCCTGTCCCCTGCTCCCAGGGATTATTGAGCAGTAAACGGTTAACTGTATACAGCACAGAGTATCTGAAACACCTTTTTAACTGGGGGCTCCCGAGGCCACACTACCTGTCCCCTGCTCCCAGGGATTATTGAGCAGTAAATGGTTAAATACGTACAGTAAAGAGGTCTCTGAAACAGCTTTTTAATTGGGGGCTCCCGAGGCCACACTGCCTGTCCCCTGCTCCCAGGGATTATTGAGCAGTAAATGGTTAACTATATACAGCACAGAGGTCTCTGAAGTAGCTTTTTAATTGGGGTTCTGGAGGCCACACTGCCTGACCCCTGCTCCCAGGGATTATTGAGCAGTAAATGGTTAAATACGTACAGCACAGAAGTCTCTGAAACAGTCTTTTAATTGGGGGCTCCCGAGGCCACACTGCCTCTACCCTGCTCCCAGGGATTATTGAGCAGTAAATGGTTAGCTATATACAGCACACAGGTCACTGAAACAGCTTTTTAACTGGGGGCTCCCGAGGCCACACTGCCTCTACCCTGCTCCCAGGGATTATTGAGCAGTAAATGGTTAACTATATACAGCACAGAGGTCTCTGAAACAGCATTTTAATTGGCGGCTCCGGAGGCCACACTGCCTGTCCCCTGCTCCCAAGGATTATTGAGCAGTAAATGGTTAACTATATACAGCACAGAGGTCTCTGACACAGCTTTTTAATTGGGGGCTCCCGAGGCCACACTGCCTGTCCCCTGCTCCCAGGGATTATTGAGCAGTAAATGGTTAACTATATACAGCACAGAGGTCACTGATTCAGCTTTTTAATTGGGGGCTCCCGAGGCCACACTGCCTGTCCCCTGCTCCCAGGGATTATTGAGTAGTAAATGTTTAACCCTGTACAGCACAAAGGTCTCCCAAACAGCTTTTTCATTGGGGGCTCCTGAGGCCACGCTGCCTGTCCCCTGCTCCCAGGGATTATTGAGCAGTAAATGGTTAACTATATACAGGTGCAGTGGTCTCTGACACTGCATTTTAACTGGTGGGCCCCTGACCACACTGCCTGTCCCCTGCTCCCAGGGATTATTGAGCAGTAAATGGTTAAATATATACAGCACAGAGGTCTCTGAAACAGCTTTTCAATAGGGGATTCCCGAGGCCACACTGCCTGACCCCTGCTCCCAGGGATTATTGAGCAGTAAATCGTTAACCATATACAGCAAAGACGTCTTTGAACAGCTTTTTAATTGTGGCTCACGGACTACACTGCCTGTTCCCTGCTCCCAGGGATTATTGATAATTAAATGGTTAACCATATACAGCACAGCGGTCTCTGAATCAGCTTTTTAATTGGGGTTCTCGAGGCCACACTGCGTGACCCCTGCTCCCAGGGATTATTGAGCAGTAAATGGTTAAATACGTATAGCACAGAGGTCTCTGAAACAGCCTTTTAATTGGGGGCTCCCGAGGCCTCACTGCCTCAACCCTGCTCCCAGGGATTATTGAGCAGTAAATGGTTAACTATATACAGAACAGAGGTCTCTGAAACAGCTTTTTAATTGGGGGCTCCCGGTCCACACTGCCTGTCCCCTGCTCCCAGGGATTAATGAGCAGTAAATGGTTAACTATATACAGCACAGAGTATCTGAAACAGCTTTTTAATTGGGGGCTCCCGAGGCCACACTGCCTGTCCCCTGCTCCCAGGGATTATTGAGAAGTAAATGGTTAACTATATACTGCACAGAGGTCACTGATTAAGCTTTTTAATTGGGGGCTCCCGAGGCCACACTGCCTGTCCCCTGCTCCCAGGGATTATTGAGCAGTAAATGTTTAACCCTGTACAGCACAAAGGTCTCCCAAACAGCTTTTTCATTGGGGGCTCCCGAGGCCACAATGCCTGTCCCCTGCTCCCAGGGATTATTGAGCAGTAAATGGTTAACTATATATACAGGTGCAGTGGTCTATGACACGGCATTTTAACTGGTGGGCCCCTGACCACACTGCCTGTCCCCTGCTCCCAGGGATTATTGAGCAGTAAATGGTTAAATATATACAGCACAGAGGTCTCTGAAACAGCTTTTCAATTGGGGGTTCCCGAGGCCACACTGCCTGACCCCTGCTCCCAGGGATTATTGAGAAGTAAATGGTTAACTATATACTGCACAGAGGTCACTGATTCAGCTTTTTAATTGGGGGCTCCCGAGGCCACACTGCCTGTCCCCTGCTCCCAGGGATTATTGAGCAGTAAATGTTTAACCCTGTACAGCACAAAGGTCTCCCAAACAGCTTTTTCATTGGGAGCTCCTGAGGCCACGCTGCCTGTCCCCTGCTCCCAGGGATTATTGAGCAGTAAATGGTTAACTATATACAGGTGCAGTGGTCTCTGACACTGCATTTTAACTAGTGGGCCCCTGACCACACTGCCTGTCCCCTGCTCCCAGGGATTATTGAGCAGTAAATGGTTAAATATATACAGCACAGAGGTCTCTGAAACAGCTTTTCAATTGGGGGTTCCCGAGGGCACACTGCCTGACCCCTGCTCCCAGGGATTATTGAGCAGTAAATCGTTAACCATATACAGCAAAGACGTCTTTGAACAGCTTTTTAATTGTGGCTCACGGACCACACTGCCTGTTCCCTGCTCCCAGGGATTATTGATAATTAAATGGTTAACCATATACAGCACAGAGGTCTCTGAATCAGCTTTTTAATTGGGGCTCCTGAGGCCACGCTGCCTGTCCCCTGCTCCCAGGGATTATTGAGCAGTAAATGGTTAAATATACACAGCACAGAGGTCTCTGAAACAGCTTTTCAATTGGGGGTTCCCGAGGCCACACTGCCTGACCCCTGCTCCCAGGGATTATTGAGCAGTAAATCGTTAACCATATACAGCAAAGACGTCTCTGAACAGCTTTTTAATTGTGGCTCACGGACCACACTGCCTGTTCCCTGCTCCCAAGGATTATTGATAATTAAATGGTTAACCATATACAGCACAGAGGTCTCTGAATCAGCTTTTTAATTGGGGTTCTCGAGGCCACACTGCGTGACCCCTGCTCCCAGGGATTATTGAGCAGTAAATGGTTAAATACGTACAGCACAGAGGTCTCTGAAACAGCCTTTTAATTGGGGGCTCCCGAGGCCACACTGCCTGTCCCCTGCTCCCAGTGATTATTGAGCAGTAAGTGGTTAACTATATACAGCACAGGGGTCTCTGAAACAGCTTTTTAATTGGCGGCTCCCGAAGCCACACTGCCTGTGCCCTGCTCCCAGGGATTATTGAGAAGTAAATGGTTAACTATATACAGCACAGAGGTCTCTGACACAGCATTTTAATTGGGGTCTCCCGGACCACACTGCCTGACCCCTGCTCCCAGGGATTATTGAGCAGTAAATGGTTAAATACATACAGCACAGAGTTCTCTGAAACACCTTTTTAATTGGCTGCTCCCGAGGCCACACTGCCTGACCCATGCTCCCAGGGATTATTGAGCAGTAAATCGTTAACCATATACAGCAAAGACGTCTCTGAACAGCTTTTTAATTGTGGCTCACGGACCACACTGCCTGTTCCCTGCTCCCAGGGATTATTGATAATTAAATGGTTAACCATATACAGCACAGAGGTCTCTGAATCAGCTTTTTAATTGGGGTTCTCGAGGCCACACTGCGTGACCCCTGCTCCCAGGGATTATTGAGCAGTAAATGGTTAAATAAGTACAGCACAGAGTTCTCTGAAACAGCCTTTTAATTGGGGGCTCCGGAGGCCACACTGCCTGTCCCCCGCTCCCAGGGATTATTGAGCAGTAAATGGTTTACTATATACAGCACAGAGGTCTCTGAAACAGCTTTTTAATTGGGGGCTCCCGAGGCCACACTGCCTGTCCCCTGCTCCCAGGGATTATTTAGCAGTAAATGGTTAACTATATACAGCACAGAGGTATCTGACACAGCATTTTAATTGGGGTCTCCCGGACCACACTGCCTGAGCCCTGCTCCCAGGGATTATTGAGCTGTAAATGGTTAGCTATATACAGCACACAGGTCTCTGAAACAGCTTTTTAATTGGGGTCTCCCGGACCACACTGCCTGACCCCTGCTCCCAGGGATTATTGAGCAGTAAATGGTTAAATACATACAGCACAGAGGTCTCTGAAACACCTTTTTAATTGGCGGCTCCCGAGGCCACGCTGCCTGTCCCCTGTTCCCAGGGATTATTGAGCAGTAAATGGTTAACTATATACAGCACAGAGTATCTGAAACACCTTTTTAACTGGGGGCTCCTGAGGCCACACTGCCTGTCCCCTGCTCCCAGGGATTATTGAGCAGTAAATGGTTAACTATATACAGCACAGAGTATCTGAAACACCTTTTTAACTGGGGGCTCCTGAGGCCACACTGCCTGTCCCCTGCTCCCAGTGATTATTGAGCAGTAAATGGTTAACTATATACAGCACAGAGTATCTAAAACACCTTTTTAATTGGGGGCTCCCGAGACCACACTGCCTGTTCCCTGCTCCCAGGGATTATTGATAATTAAATGGTTAACCATATACAGCACAGAGGTCTCTGAATCAGCTTTTTAATTGGGGTTCTCGAGGCCACACTGCCTGTCCCCTGCTCCCAGGGATTATTGAGCAGTAAATGGTTAACTATATGCAGCACAGAGTATCTGAAACAGCTTTTTCATTGGGTGTATTTGTTGCGGAGGTTAGTGTGTGTGGGGTTAGTGTGTGTGTAGTGGGGATGTTAGTGTGTGAGGTGGTGTTTGTGTGTGCGGGGGTTAGTGTGTGTGTGTGTGTGTGTGTGTGGGACGGATAGTGTGTGTGGAGTGGGTTAGTGTGTGCGGGCGGTGAGTTAGTGTGTGTGGGGGAGGAGTTTATTGTGTGTGTGCGGGGGGGGGGCTAGTGTGTGTGTGGTGGGGGTTAGTTTTTGTTGGGTGTGGTTAGTGTGTGTTGGGGGTGTTAGTGTGTGTGGGGGGTTTAGTGTGTGGGGGGTTTAGTGTGTGGTGGGGGTTAGTGTGTGGGGGGGGGGGTTAGTGTGTGTGGGGGTGTTAGTGTGTGTGGTGGGGGTTAGTGTGTGTTGGGTGTTATTAGTGTGTGTTGGTTGTGGTTAGTGTGTGTTGGGTGTGTTAGTGTGTGTGTGGGGGGGTTAGTGTGTGTGTGGTGGGGGTTAGTGTGTGTTGGGGTGGTTATTGTGTGTTGGGTGTGGTCAGTGTGTGTTGGGGAGGAGTTTATTGTGTGTGTGGGGGGGGCTAGTGTGTGTGTGGTGGGGGTTAGTGTTTGTTGGGTGTGGTTAGTGTGTGTTGGGGGTGTTAGTGTGTGTGGGGGGTTTAGTGTGTGGTGGGGGTTAGTGTGTGGGGGGGGTTAGTGTGTGTGGGGGTGTTAGTGTGTGTGGTGGGGGTTAGTGTGTGTTGGGTGTGGTTAGTGTGTGTTGGTTGTGGTTAATGTGTGTTGGGTGTGTTAGTGAGTGTGGGGGGGTTAGTGTGTGTGTGGTGGGGGTTAGTGTGTGTTGGGGTGGTTATTGTGTGTTGGGTGTGGTTAGTGTGTGTTGGGTGTGTTAGTGTGTGTGGGGGGGTTAGTGTGTGTGCGGTGGGGGTTAGTGTGTGTTGGGGTGGTTATTGTGTGTTGGGTGTGTTAGTGTGTGTGGGGGTGTTAGTGTGTGTGTGGTGGGGGTTAGTGTGTTTTGGGTGTGGTTAGTGTGTGTGGGGGTGTTAGTGTGTGTGGGGGTGTTAGTGTGTGTGTGGCGGGTTAGTGTGTGTTGGGGTGGTTATTGTGTGTGGGGGGGATAGTGTGTGTGGGGGTGTTTGTGTGTGTGTTTATTTGGGGGGTTTAGTGTGTGGGGGGTTTAGTGTGTGTGAAGGGGCTAGTGTGTGTGAGGGGTGGGGATTAATGTGTGTGGGGGGTTAGTATGTGTGTTTGTGTGGGTGGGGTAGCTAGTGTGTGTGTGAGGGCGATTAGTGTGTGTGAGGGAGGGTTAGTGTGTGTGGGGGGGTTAGTGTGTGTGTGGGGGTTAGTGTGTGTGGGGGGGGTTAGTGTGTGTGGGGGGGGTTAGTGTGTGTGGGGGGGGTTAGTGTGTGTGTGGGGGGTTAGTGTGTGTGGGGGGTTAGTGTGTGTGAGGGAGGGTTAGTGTGTGTGTGGGAGGGTTAGTGTGTGTGTGGGAGGGTTAGTGTGTGTGTGGGAGGGTTAGTGTGTGTGTGGTGGGGGTTAGTGTGTGTGTGGGGGGTTAGTGTGTGTGGGGGGGGGTTAGTGTGTGTGTGGTGGGGGTTAGTGTGTGTGTGGGAGGGTTAGTGTGTCTGGGGGGGTTAGTATGTGTGTGGTGGGGGTTAGTGTGTGTGTGGGATGGTTAGTGTGTGTGTGGTGGGGGTTAGTGTGTGTGTGGTGGGGGTTAGTGTGTGTGGGGGGTTAGTGTGTGTGGGGTGGGTTAGTGTGTGTGTGGGGTGTTAGTGTGTGTGGGGTGGGGGAGTGTGTGTGTGGGAGGTTAGTGTGTCTGCGGTGGGGGAGTGTGTTTGGGGGGTTAGTGTGTGTGGGGTGGGGGAATGTGTGTGGGAGGGTTAGTGTGTGTGGGGTGGGGGAGTGTGTGTGGGGGGGGTTAGTGTGTGTGTGGTGGGGGTTAGTGTGTGTGTGAGGGGTTAGTGTGTGTGGGGTGTGTGGGGGTGGTTTAGTGTGTGTGGGGTGGGGGAGTGTGTGTGTGGGGGGTTAGTGTGTGTGGGGTGGGGGAGTGTGTGTGGGGGGTTAGTGTGTATGTGGGGGATTAGTGTGTGTCAGGGTGTGTGGGTGTGGTTTAGTGTGTGTGGGTGGGAGGGGGAACAGTGTGTGTGGGTGTTAGTATGAGTGGGGGTGTTAGTGTGTGTGGGGGGGGTTAGTGTGTGTGTGGAAGGGGGTCAGTGTGTGTGGTGTGGGGTCAGTGTGTGGAGGGATTAGTGCGTGTGGGGGGGTTAGTGTATGTGAGGGAGGGTTAGTGTGTGTGTGGGGGGTTAGTGTGTGTGTGGGGGGGTTAGTGTGTGTGTGTGGGGGTTAGTGTGTGTGTGGGAGGGTTAGTATGTCTGGGGTGGGGGAGTGTGTGTGTGGGGGGTTAGTGTGTGTGTGGGTGGGTTAGTGTCTGTGGGGGTTAGTATGTCTGTGGTTGAGGGGGTTAGTGTGTGTGTGGGGGGTAGTGTCTGTCGAGGGGGTAGTGTGTGTGTGGAGGGTGGTGTGTGTGTGGAGGGACGTTTGAGTGTGTGTATTAGAGTCTGTGTGTGTCTGTATTTCTGTGTATATTAGTGTATCTGTGAGTGTCGGTGTGTGTGTGAGAATGTGGGCATTAGACTGTGTGTGAGAGTGTATTAGTGTCTATGTGTGTGAGTGTCTCTATTAGTGTGTGTGTGTTTGTGTATTAATGTCTCTGTCGGTCCGTGAGCTGTGTACTAGTGTCTCTCTGTGTGTGAGTGTCTGTATTAGTGTATCTGTGTGTCTGTGAATGTGTCTTAGTGTCTCTGTGTGTGTATTAGTGTCACTGTGTGTGTGTGTGAGTGTATGCATTAGAGTCTCCCTGTGTCTGTGAGTGTGTATATTATTGTCTCTGTGTATCACTGTGTGTGTATTACTATCTGTGTCTGTGCGTTAGTGTATGTGTGTGTGTATTAGTGCCAGTGTGAGTTTGTGAGTGTGTGTATTAGTGTCTATGTGTGTGAGTGTGTATGTGTGTATTGGTGCCAGTGTCTGTCTGTCTGTTAGTGCGTGTATTGTTGTCTGTGTATGTGAGTGTGTGTATTAGTGTCTGTATGTGTGTCTGTGAGTGTGTATTAGTGTATCTATGTGTCAGTGAGTGTGTGTACTAGTGTCTCTGTGTGTGTGAGTGTGTGTTAGTGTCTGTGTGTGTCTGAGTGTGTGTGAGAATGTGTGCATTAGTGTCTGTTTGTGTGAGTGCGTTAGTGGCTATGTGTGTGAGTGTCTCTATTAATGTGTGTATGTTTGTGTATTAGTGTCTCTGTCAGTCTGTGAGCTGTGTACTAGTGCCTCTCTGTGTGTGAGTTGGTGTATTAGTGTATCTGTGTGTCTGTGAATGTGTATTAGTGTCTCTGTGTGTTAGTGTGTGTATTAGTGTCTGCGTGTGACTGTGAGTCTGTGTATTAGTGTCTGTGTATTAGTGTATGTGTGGTGTGTGTATTAGTGTCTGCTTGTGTCTGTGAGTGTGTGTATTGTTGTCTCTGTGTATCAGTGAGTGTGTGTATTAGTTTATGTGTGTGTGTGTGTGTGTGTTAGTGCGTGTATTAGTGCATGTGTGTGTGACTGTGTGTATTAGTGTCGCTGTGTGTGAGTGTATGCATTCGAGTCTACCTGTGTCTGTGAGTGTGTATATTACTGTCTCTGTGCATCGTTAGAGTGTGTATTAGTATCTGGTGTGTGTGTGTTAATGTCTGTGTGTATTGGTGCCAGTTTGTATCTGTGAGTGGGTGTATTAGGGTCTGTGTGTGTGTATTAGTGTCTGTATGTGTTTCTGTGAGTGTGTATTAGTGTCTCTGTGTGTCTGCGAGTGTGTATTAGTGTTTCTTTGAGCCTGTGAGTGTGTATTAGTGCCAGCGTGTGTCTGTGAGAACATAAGAACTAGGAGCAGGAGTAGGCCATCTGGCCCCTCGAGCCTGCTCCACCATTCAATGAGATCATGGCTGATCTATTGTGGACTCAGCTCCACTTTCCGGCCCGAACACCATAACCCTTAATCCCTTTATTCTTCAAAAAACTATCTATCTTTATCTTAAAAACATTTAGTGAAGGAGCCTCAACTGCTTCACTGGGCAAGGAATTCCATAGATTCACAACCCTTTGGGTGAAGACGTTCCTCCTAAACTCAGTCCTAAATCTACTTCCCCTTATTTTGAGGCTATGCCCCCTAGTTCTGCTTTAACCCGCCAGTGGAAACAACCTGCCCGCATCTATCCTATCTATTCCCTTCATAATCTTATATGTTTCTGTCAGATCCCCCCCTCATCCTTCTAAATTCCAACGAGTACAGTCCCAGTCTCCTCAACCTCTCCTCGTAATCCAACCCCTTCAGCTCTGGGATTAACCTAGTGAATCTCCTCTGCACACCCTCCAGTGCCAGTACGTCCTTTCTCAAGTAAGGAGACCAAAACTGAACACAATACTCCAGGTGTGGCCTCACTAACACCTTATACAATTGCAGCATAACCTCCCTAGTCTTGAACTCCATCCCTCTAGCAATGAAGGACAAAATTCCATTTGCCTTCTTAATCACCTGTTGCACCTGTAAACCAACTATTTGCAACTCATGCACTAGCACACCCAGGTCTCTCAGCACATCAGCATGTTTTAATATTTTATCATTTAAATAATAATCCCTTTTGCTGTTATTCCTACAAAATGGATAACCTCACATTTGTCAACATTGAATTCCATCTGCCAGACCCTAGCCCATTCACTTAGCCTATCCAAATCCCTCTGCAGACTTCCAGTATCCTCTGCACTTTTTGCTTTACCACTCATCTTAGTGTCGTCTGCAAACTTGGACACATTGCCCTTTGTCCCCAACTCCAAATCATCTATGTAAATTGTGAACAATTGTGGGCCCAACACTGATCCCTGAGGGACACCACTAGCTACTGATTGCCAACCAGAGAAACACCCATTAATCCCCACTCTTTGCTTTATATTAATTAACAAATCCTCTATCCATGCTACTACTTTCCCCTTAATGCCATGCATCTTTATCTTATGCAGTAACCTTTTGTGTGGCACTTTGTCAATGGTATTCTGGAAATCCAGATATACCACATCCATTGGCTCCCCGTTATCTACCGCACTGGTTATGTCCTCAAAAATTCCACTAAATTAGTTAGGCACGACCTGCCCTTTATGAACCCATGCTGCATCTGCCCAATGGGACAATTTCCATCCAGATGCCTCGCTATTTCTTCCTTGATGATAGATTCCAGCATCTTCCCTCCTACCGAAGTTAAGCTGACTGGCCTATAATTACCCGCTTTCTGCCTACCTCCTTTTTTAAACAGTGGTGTCACGTTTGCTAATTTCCAATCCGTGTATTAGTGTCTATGTGTGTGAGTGTGTGTATTAGTGACTGTATGTGTGTCTGTAAGTGTGTATTAGTGTATCTGTGTGTCGGTGAGTGAGTGTATTAGTGTGTCTGTGTGTGTGTGTTTTAGTGTCTGTGTGTGTGTGTGTGTGTGTCTGTGTCTCTGTGTGCGTCTTTGGGTTTGTGCATTAGTGTATGTGTGTGGCTGTGTGTGTTTGTGAGTTTGTGTGTTAGTGTCTGTGTCTTTGAGTGTGTGTATTACTATATGTGCGTGTGTGTGTATTAGTGTCTCTGTGTGTTGTGCGAGTGTGTATTTTAATGCATCTGCGTGCCAGTGAGTGAGTGTATTAGTGTCTGTGTGTGAGTGGTGTATGCGTGACTCTGTGTGTCTGTGTGTGTGTATTAGTGTCTCTGTGTGTGTATTTGAGTTTGTGCATTAGTATATGTGTGTGTCTGTGTGTGTGTGTTAGTGTCTGTGTTTGTGTGAGTGTGTGTATTAGTTTACCTGCATGTCAGTGTGTGTGTGTATTAGTGTCTGTGTGTGAGTGGTTGTATTAGTTTCTGTGTGTGTGTGTATTAGTGTCTCTGTGTGTATCTTTGAGTTTGTGCATTAGTGCATGTGTGTGTCTGTGTGTATGTATTAGTGTATGTGAGTGTGTGCATTAGTGTCTGAGTTGTGTGAGTGAGTTGATTAGTGTCTCTGTGTGTATCTGAGACTGGGTATATTAGCGTCTCTGTGTGTCAGTGAGTGTCTGTCTTAGTGTCTGGGAGAGTGTGTGAATATTCGTGTCTCTGCGTGACTGTGAGTGTGTGTGTCAGTGTCTCTGTGTTTGCGAGTGTGTATTAGTGTCTCTGTGTGACTGTGAGTGTGTGTCTTTGTGTGTATGTGAGTGTGTGTAATTGTGTGTCTGCGAGTGTGTGTATTAGTGTCTCTGTGTGTCTGTGAATGTGTGTTAGTGTCTCTGTGTGTATGTGAGTGTGTGTATTAGTGTCTCTGTGTGTCTGCGAGTGTGTGTATTAGTGTCTCTGTGTGTCTGTGAGTGTGTGTATTAGTGTCTCTGTGTGTCTGTGAGTGTGTGTATTAGTGTCTCTGTGTGTCTGTGAATGTGTGTTAGTGTCTCTGTGTGTATGTGAGTGTGTGTATTAGTGTCTCTGTGTGGCTGTGAGTGTGTGTATTCGTGTCTCTGTGTGTATGTGAGTGTGTGTATTAGTGTCTCTGTGTGTCTGTGAGTGTGTGTATTAGTGTCTCTGTGTGTCTGTGAATGTGTGTTAGTGTCTCTGTGTGTATGTGAGTGTGTGTATTAGTGTCTCTGTGTGTCTGCGAGTGTGTGTATTAGTGTCTCGGTGTATCTGTGAGTGTGTGTATTAGTGTCTCTGTGTGTATGTGAGTGTGTGTATTAGTGTCTCTGTGTGTCTGTGAGTGTGTGTATTAGTGTCTCTGTGTGTCTGCGAGTGTGTGTATTAGTGTCTCGGTGTATCTGTGAGTGTGTGTATTAGTGTCTCTGTGTGTATGTGAGTGAGTGTATTAGTGTCTCTGTGTCTGAGAGTGTGTGTATTAGTGTCTCTGTGTGTCTGCGAGTGTGTGTATTAGTGTCTCTGTGTGTCTGCGAGTGTGTGTATTAGTGTCTCTGTGTGTCTGCGAGTGTGTGTATTAGTGTCTCGGTGTATCTGTGAGTGTGTGTTAGTGTCTCTGTGTGTCTGGGAGTGTGTGTATTAGTGTCTCTGTGTGTCTGTGAGTGTGTGTATTAGTGTCTCTGTGTGTCTGTGAGTGTGTGTATTAGTGTCTCTGTGTGTATGTGAGTGTGTGTATTAGTGTCTCGGTGTATCTGTGAGTGTGTGTATTAGTGTCTCTGTGTGTCTGTGAGTGTGTGTATTAGTGTCTCTGTGTCTGTGAGTGTGTGTATTAGTGTCTCGGTGTATCTGTGAGTGTGTGTATTAGTGTCTCGGTGTATCTGTGAGTGTGTGTATTAGTGTCTCTGTGTATCTGTGAGTGTGTGTTAGTGTCTCTGTGTGTATGTGAGTGTGTGTATTAGTGTCTCTGTGTGTCTGTGAGTGAGTGTATTAGTGTCTCGGTGTATCTGTGAGTGTGTGTATTAGTGTCTCTGTGTGTATGTGAGTGTGTGTATTAGTGTCTCTGTGTATCTGTGAGTGTGTGTATTAGTGTCTCGGTGTATCTGTGAGTGTGTGTTAGTGTCTCTGTGTGTCTGTGAGTGAGTGTATTAGTGTCTCGGTGTATCTGTGAGTGTGTGTATTAGTGTCTCTGTGTGTCTGTGAGTGTGTGTATTAGTGTTTCTGTGTGTCTGCGAGTGAGTGTATTAGTGTCTCGGTGTATCTGTGAGTGTGTGTATTAGTGTCTCTGTGTGTATGTGAGTGTGTGTATTAGTGTCTCTGTGTATCTGTGAGTGTGTGTTAGTGTCTCTGTGTGTATGTGAGTGTGTGTATTAGTGTCTCTGTGTGTCTGTGAGTGAGTGTATTAGTGTCTCGGTGTATCTGTGAGTGTGTGTATTAGTGTCTCTGTGTGTATGTGAGTGTGTGTATTAGTGTCTCTGTGTATCTGTGAGTGTGTGTATTAGTGTCTCGGTGTATCTGTGAGTGTGTGTTAGTGTCTCTGTGTGTCTGTGAGTGAGTGTATTAGTGTCTCGGTGTATCTGTGAGTGTGTGTATTAGTGTCTCTGTGTGTCTGTGAGTGTGTGTATTAGTGTTTCTGTGTGTCTGCGAGTGAGTGTATTAGTGTCTCGGTGTATCTGTGAGTGTGTGTATTAGTGTCTCTGTGTGTATGTGAGTGTGTGTATTAGTGTCTCTGTGTGTCTGCGAGTGTGTGTATTAGTGTCTCTGTGTGTCTGCGAGTGTGTGTATTAGTGTCTCTGTGTGTATGTGAGTATGTGTGTTAGTGTCTCTGTGTGTCTGTGAGTGTGTGTATTAGTGTCTCTGTGTGTCTGCGAGTGTGTGTATTAGTGTCTCTGTGTGTATGTGAGTGTGTGTGTTACTGTCTCTGTGTGTCTGCGAGTGTGTGTATTAGTGTCTCTGTGTGTATGTGAGTGTGTGTGTTAGTGTCTCTGTGTGTCTGCGAGTGTGTGTATTAGTGTCTCTGTGTGTATGTGAGTGTGTGTATTAGTGTCTCTGTGTGTCTGCGAGTGTGTGTATTAGTGTCTCTGTGTGTCTGCGAGTGTGTGTATTAGTGTCTCTGTGTGTATGTGAGTGTGTGTGTTAGTGTCTCTGTGTGTCTGTGAGTGTGTGTATTAGTGTCTCTGTGTGTGTGTGAGTGTGTGTATTAGTGTCTCTGTGTGTCTGCGAGTGTGTGTATTAGTGTCTCTGTGTGTCTGCGAGTGTGTGTATTAGTGTCTCTGTGTGTATGTGAGTGTGTGTGTTAGTGTCTCTGTGTGTCTGTGAGTGTGTGTATTAGTGTCTCTGTGTGTGTGTGTATTAGTGCCTCTGTGTGTCTGCGAGTGTGTGTATTAGTGTCTCGGTGTATCTGTGAGTGTGTGTATTAGTGTCTCGGTGTATCTGTGAGTGTGTGTATTAGTGTCTCGGTGTATCTGTGAGTGTGTGTATTAGTGTCTCTGTGTGTATGTGAGTGTGTGTATTAGTGTCTCTGTGTGTCTGTGAGTGTGTGTATTAGTGTCTCTGTGTGTCTGTGAGTGTGTGTATTAGTGTCTCTGTGTGTGTGTGAGCGTGTGTATTAGTGTCTCTGTGTGTCTGTGAGTGTGTGTATTAGTGTCTCTGTGTGTATGTGAGTGTGTGTATTAGTGTCTCTGTGTGTCTGTGAGTGTGTGTATTAGTGTCTCTGTGTGTCTGTGAGTGTGTGTATTAGTGTCTCTGTGTGCCTGCGAGTGTGTGTATAGTGTCTCTGTGTGCCTGCGAGTGTGTGTATAGTGTCTCTGTGTGTATGTGAGTGTGTGTATTGGTGTCTCTGTGTGTATGTGAGTGTGTGTATTAGTGTCTCTGTGTGTATGTGAGTGTGTGTATTAGTGTCTCTGTGTGTATGTGAGTGTGTGTATTAGTGTCTCTGTGTGTATGTGAGTGTGTGTGTTAGTGTCTCTGTGTGTCTGTGAGTGTGTGTATTAGTGTCTCTGTGTGTGTGTGAGCGTGTGTATTAGTGTCTCTGTGTGTCTGTGAGTGTGTGTATTAGTGTCTCTGTGTGTATGTGAGTGTGTGTATTAGTGTCTCTGTGTGTCTGTGAGTGTGTGTATTAGTGTCTCTGTGTGTCTGTGAGTGTGTGTATTAGTGTCTCTGTGTGTATGTGAGTGTGTGTATTAGTGTCTCTGTGTGTCTGTGAGTGTGTGTATTAGTGTCTCTGTGTGTATGTGAGTGTGTGTATTAGTGTCTCTGTGTGTCTGTGAGTGTGTGTATTAGTGTCTCTGTGTGTATGTGAGTGTGTGTATTAGTGTCTCTGTGTGTCTGCGAATGTGTGTATTAGTGCCTCTGTGTGTCTGTGAGTGTGTGTATTAGTGCCTCTGTGTGTATGTGAGTGTGTGTATTAGTGTCTCTGTGTGTTTGTGAGTGTGTGTATCAGTGTCTCTGTGTGTCTGTGAGTGTGTGTTAGTGTCTCTGTGTGTCTGTGAGTGTGTGTATTAGTGTCTCTGTGTGTCTGTGAGTGTGTGTATTAGTGTCTCTGTGTGTATGTGAGTGTGTGTATTAGTGTCTCTGTGTGTCTGTGAGTGTGTGTATTAGTGTCTCTGTGTGTCTGTGAGTGTGTGTATTAGTGTCTCTGTGTGTATGTGAGTGTGTGTATTAGTGTCTCTGTGTGTCTGTGAGTGTGTGTATTAGTGTCTCTGTGTGTATGTGAGTGTGTGTATTAGTGTCTCTGTGTGTCTGTGAGTGTGTGTATTAGTGTCTCTGTGTGTATGTGAGTGTGTGTATTAGTGTCTCTGTGTGTCTGCGAATGTGTGTATTAGTGCCTCTGTGTGTCTGTGAGTGTGTGTATTAGTGCCTCTGTGTGTATGTGAGTGTGTGTATTAGTGTCTCTGTGTGTCTGCGAGTGTGTGTATTAGTGTCTCTGTGTGTCTGTGAGTGTGTGTATTAGTGTCTCTGTGTGTATGTGTGTGTATTTGTGTGTCTGCGAGTTTGTGTATGAGTGTCTCTGTGTGTCTGTGAATGTGTGTATTAGTGTATCGGTGTGTCTGTGAGTGTGTGTATTAGTGTCTCTGTGTGTCTGTGAGTGTGTGTATTAGTGTCTCTGTGTGTCTGTGAGTGTGTGTATTAGTGTCTCTGTGTGTCTTCGAGTGTGTGCATTAGTGTCTCTGTGTGTCTGTGAGAATGTGAATAAGTGTGTGTGTGTATTAGTGTCTCTATGTGTGTCTGTGAGTGTGTGTATTAGTGTCTCTGTGTCTGAGAGTGTGTTAGTGTCTCTGTGTGTATGTAAGTGTGTGTATTTGTGTGTCTGTGAGTGTGTGTATTAGTGCCTCTGTGTGTTTGTGAGTGTGTGTATTAGTGTTTCTGTGTGTCTGTGAGTGTGTGTGCTACTGTCTGTGTGAGTCTGTGAGTGTATGTATTAGTGTGTCTGTGAGTGTGTGTATTGGTGCCTCTGTTTGTCTGTGAGTGTGTGTGCCACTGTCTGTGTGAGCCTGTGAGTGTATTTATTAGTGTCTCTGTGTGAGTCTGTGAGTATATTAGTGTTTCTGTGTGTGTGTTTGTGTGTGCTAGTGTCTGTGTGAGTCTGTGATTGTGTTTATTACTGTCCCTATGTGTGTATAATTGTATCTGTGTGTGTCTGTGTGTGTGTTTTAGTGTCTCTGTGTATGTAAGTGTGTATATTCGTGTCTCTATGTGTCAGTCAGATAGTGTATTAGTGTCTCTGTATGTCTGTGAGTGTGTGCATTAGTTTGTGTGTGTGATTGTGTGTGTATTAGTGTCCCTGTGTGTTTCAATGTATCTATCAATGTATCTGTGTATGTCTGTGTGTGTGAGTTTTGTGTCTCTGGGTCTGTAAGTGTGGACATTAGTGTCTCTGTGTATCAGTGAATGTGTGAATTAGTGTCTCTGGTGTCTGTGAGTGTGTGTATTAGTGTCTGTGTGTGACTGTGAGTGTATGTATTAGTGCGCCTGTGTGTGTGTGTGTGTATTCGTGTCTGTGGGTGAGTATGTGTATTATTGTGTCTGTGTCTCTGAGTGTGTATATTACTGTCTCTATGTGTCAGTGAGTGTGTGTATTAGTGTCTGTGTGTGCGTGTGGATTAGTGTCTATGTGTGCCTGTGAGTGTGTGCATTAGTGCTTTTGTGTGAGAGTGTGTGTATTAGTGTCTGTGTATGTCTGTGTGTGTGCATTAGTGTATCTGTGTGTGGCTGTGTGTGTTTGTGAGTTTGTGTATTCGTGCCTCTGTCTGTGTCTTTGTGTGTCTGTATTAGTGTCTATGTGTGTGAGTGTGTGTATTAATGTCTGTGCTTGTGTCTGTGAGTGTGTGTATTATTGTCTCTGTGTGAGTGTGTGTGTATTTGTGTCTCTGTGTCTGTGAGTGTGAATTAGTGTCCCTGTGTGTGTCTGTTTTGTGTGAGTGTGTGTATTAGTGTTTCTGTGTGTGAGTGTGCGTATTGCTGTCTGTGTGTTTGTCTGTGAGTGTGTGCATTAGTGTATCTGTGTGTGTGTATTAGTGTCTGTGTGTGAGTGTGTGTGTGTATTAGAGTGTCTGTTTAGGTCTGTGAGTGGATATGTATTAGTGCATCTGTGTGTGAGATTGTGCCCATTGGTGTCTTTGTGTGTGTGAGTGAGTGTGTGTATTAGGGTCTACCTGTGTGTGTGTGTATTAGTGTCTGCGTGTGAGTGTGTGTGTATTACTGTCTCTGTATGTGTGTGTGTGTGAGTGTATTACTGTCTCTGTATATGTGTGTGTGAGTGTGTTAGTGTCTGTGTGAGTGTGATACTGTCTCTGCATGTGTGAGTGTATTACTGTCTCTGTATGAGTGTGTGAGTGTGTAGTGTATGTGTGTGTGTGAGTGTATTACTGTCTCTGTATATGTGTGTGTGAGTGTGTTAGTCTCTGTGTGAGTGCATTACAGTCTCTGCCTGTGCGTGTGTGTGCATTACTGTGTGTGTGTGTGTGTGTTAGTATCTGTGTGAGTGTATTACTGTATCTGCTTGTGTATTACTGTATGTGTGTGTGAGTGTGTTAGTGTCTGTGTGAGTGTTTTACTGTCTCTGTATGTGTGAGTGTGAGTGTGTTAGTCTGTGTGTGAGTGTTTTACTGTCTCTGTATGTGTGAGTGTGAGTGTATTACTGTCTCTGTATGTGTGTGTGAGTGTATTACTATCTCTGTATGTGTGTATGTGTGTGTTAGTGTCTGTGTGTGTGTGAGTGTATTACTGTTTCTGTATGTGTGTATGTGTGTGTTAGTGTCTGCGTGTGTGTGAGTGTATTACTGCCTCTGGATGTGTGTGTGAGTGTGTGTCAGTGTCTGTGAGTGTGAGTGTATTACTGTCTGTGTCTGTGTGTGTATGTGAGTGTGTTACTGTATGCATGTGTGTGGTTCAGTGTCTGTGTGAGTGTGAATGCATAACTGCCTCTGTCCGTGTGTGTGTGTGAGTGTATTACTGTATGTGTGTCGGTGTGTCTGTTACTGTCTGTGTGAGTGTGAGGGTATTACTGTCTCTGTATGTGTGTGTCAGTGTGTGTTAGTGTCTGTGTAAGTGTGAGTGTATTACTTTCTCTGTATGTGCGTGTGACTGTGTTAGTGTCTGTGTGAGTGTATTACTGTCTGTGAGTGTGTTAGTGAGTGTGTTAGTGTCTGTGTGTGTGTTAGTGTCTGTGTTTGTGAGTGTGTTAGTGTCTGTGTGTGAGTGAGTGTATTACTGTCTGTGTGTGAGTGTGTTAGTGTCTGTGTGTGAGTGAGTGTATTACTGTCTGTGTGTGTGTGTGTGTGTTATTGTGTGCGTTAGTGTCTGTGTGTGTGTGTGTATTACTGTCTCTGTGTGAGTGTGTTAGTGTGTGTGTGTTAGTGCCTGTGTTTGTGTGTGTTAGTGTCTGTGTGTGAGTGTGTGTGTGAGTGTATTACTGTCTGTGTGTGAGTGTGTGTGTGAGTGTATTACTGTCTGTGTGTGAGTGTGTTAGTTTGTGTGTTAGTGCCTGTGTTGGTGTGAGTGTGTTAGTGTCTGTGTGTGTGTGAGTGTGAGTGTGTGTGTGTGAATGTATTACTGTCTGTGTGTGAGTGTGTGTGTGTGAGTGTGTGTTACTGTGTCTGTGTCTGTGTGTGAGTCTGTTAGTGTCACTGTCTCTGTGTGTGTGTGTATTAGTATATATTTATTTCACTCCCTCCACACCACACCGACCATACTTGTGATGTCTTTCCCAGGCTGATGTATAATTTCATTGTGTATTTCCCTCCCTCACAGTGAACCTCATCACAATTGTGGTCCTGAAGAGAAGAAACTGTGGGCTGTCCAAATGTGTGACTTGTTACCTGTTGGCCATGGCAGTGGGGGATCTCCTGGTCGTGATTCTCGACCTGATATTCAGACACATTCCCATTGTTTTTAAGGAACAGTTTTATTTCCTGCGGTCCATCCCCGTGTGTAATATCCACGCCGCCCTGCTTTATGCAGCCACTGACTGTTCTGTCTGGTTCACCGTCACTTTCACCTTTGATCGATTTGTGGCCATTTGTTGCCCGAGGCTGAAAAGTAAATATTGCAGCGAGAAAGCGGCGGCTGTGGTTCTGGGAACAGTGGCTGTGCTGAGCTGTCTGAAGGACATTTCCTGGGGGGTGATGATGTCCGGTGGGTATTGGCTGGAGAACTACCCCTGGTTTTGTGATGTCACAATGGGTGTTCTGTTCTCTCCGGTCTGGGGACCAATCGAGTTCCTCCACCACATTCTAACCCCGGGTGTTCCATTCGCCCTGATTCTGCTGCTCAATGTTCTCACCGTCAGACACATTGTCCTGAGCAGCAGGGCCCGCAGGAGACTCCGGGCTCACAGCAGTGGGCACAGTGCCAGAGACCCGGAGATGGAGAGTCGCAGCAAATCCATCATCTTACTCTTCGTTATCTCCGCCAACTTCATCCTGTTATGGTCAACGTTAATGGTTTATTCTATATGGAACCGGATGTATTATCTGGGGTATGGGTCTGTATCGTTAGATAATTATGTTATGGAATTGGGCTTCATGCTGCAGCTCCTGAGTTGCTGCACAAACACTGCGATTTACGCCGTGACACAGACTCAGTTCAGGCAGCAGTTGAAAAATGTGCTGAAAGTTCCCTTTCGTTCAATTCTTCAATTCATTAAACCCTGAGAGGAAACCCCACCCACTCGGCATCTCTCTCCTCGCACTGCCGGTGAAACTGACCCTCCCCAGCCAGCCTCACCCTGACTTACCATTCTGCATGACCAGGACTATCGGTGGGTGGGTGTGACTCCCCCCATTGCCGATCAGCTGGGTGTGTGCTTCCCCCCATTGCCGATCAGCTGGGTGTGTGCTTCCCCGCATTGCCGATCAGCTGGGCGTGTGCTTCCCCCCATTGCCGATCAGCTGGGTGTGTGCTTCCCCCCATTGCCGATCAGCTGGGTGTGTGCTGCCCCGCATTGCCGATCAGCTGGGTCTGTCCTTCCCCGCATTGCCGATCAGCTGGGCGTGTGCTTCCCCCCATTGCCGATCAGCTGGGTGTGTGCTTCCCCCCATTGCCGATCAGCTGGGTGTGTGCTGCCCCGCATTGCCGATCAGCTGGGTCTGTCCTTCCCCCCATTGCCGATCAGCTGGGTGTGTGCTGCCCCGCATTGCCGATCAGCTGGGTCTGTCCTTCCCCCCATTGCCGATCAGCTGGGTCTGTCCTTCCCCCCATTGCCGATCAGCTGGGTCTGTCCTTCCCCCCATTGCCGATCAGCTGGGTGTGTGCTTCCCCCCATTGCCGATCAGCTGGGTGTGTGCTTCCCCCCATTGCCGATCAGCTGGGTCTGTCCTTCCCCCCATTGCCGATCAGCTGGGTCTGTCCTTCCCCCCATTGCCGATCAGCTGGGTCTGTCCTTCCCCGCATTGCCGATCAGCTGGGTCTGTCCTTCCCCCATTGCCGATCAGCTGGGTGTGTCCTTCCCCCCATTGCCGATCAGCTGGGTGTGTGCTTCCCCCCATTGCCGATCAGCTGGGAGTGTGCTTCCCCCCATTGCCGATCAGCTGGGTGTGTGCTTCCCCCCATTGCCGATCAGCTGGGTGTGTCCTTCCCCCCATTGCCGATCAGCTGGGTCTGTCCTTCCCCCCATTGCCGATCAGCTGGGTGTGTGCTTCCCCCCATTGCCGATCAGTTGGGTGTGTGCTTCCCCCCATTGCCGATCAGTTGGGTGTGTGCTTCCCCCCATTGCCGATCAGCTGGGTGTGTCCTTCCCCGCATTGCCGATCAGCTGGGAGTGTGCTTCCCCCCATTGCCGATCAGCTGGGTCTGTCCTTCCCCCCATTGCCGATCAGCTGCGTCTGTCCTTCCCCCCCATTGCCGATCAGCTGGGTCTGTCCTTCCCCCCATTGCCGATGAGCTTGGTGTGTGCTTCCCCCCATTGCCGATCAGCTGGGTGTGTGCTTCCCCCCATTGCCGATCAGCTGGGCGTGTGCTTCCCCCCATTGCCGATCAGCTGGGTGTGTGCTTCACCCCATTGCCGATCAGCTGGGTCTGTCCTTCCCCCCATTGCCGATCAGCTGGGTCTGTCCTTCCCCCCATTGCCGATCAGCTGGGTGTGTGCTTCCCCCCATTGCCGATCAGCTGGGTGTGTGCTTCCCCCCATTGCCGATCAGCTGGGTGTGTGCTTCCCCGCATTGCCGATCAGCTGGATCTGTCCTTCCCCGCATTGACGATCAGCTGGGTGTGTGCTTCCCCCCATTGCCGATCAGCTGGGTGTGTGCTTCCCCCCATTGCCGATCAGCTGGGTGTGTGCTTCCCCCCATTGCCGATCAGCTGGGTGTGTGCTTCCCCCCATTGCCGATCAGCTGCGTGTGTGCTTCCCCCCATTGCCGATCAGCTGCGTGTGTGCTTCCCCCCATTGCCGATCAGCTGGGTGTGTCCTTCCCCCCCATTGCCGATCAGCTGCGTGTGTGCTTCCCCCCATTGCCGATCAGCTGGGTGTGTGCTTCCCCGCATTGCCGATCAGCTGCGTGTGTGCTTCCCCCCATTGCCGATCAGCTGTGAGTGTGCTTCCCCCCATTGCCGATCAGCTGCGTGTGTGCTTCCCCCCATTGCCGATCAGCTGGGTGTGTGCTTCCCCCCATTGCCGATCAGCTGGGTGTGTCCTTCCCCGCATTGCCGATCAGCTGGGTCTGTCCTTCCCCCCATTGCCGATCAGCTGGGTGTGTGCTTCCCCCCATTGCCGATCAGCTGGGTGTGTGCTTCCCCCCATTGCCGATCAGTTGGGCGTGTCCTTCCCCCCATTGCCGATGAGCTGGGTGTGTGCTTCCCCGCATTGCCGATCAGCTGGGCGTGTCCTTCCCCCCATTGCCGATCAGCTGGGTGTGTGCTTCCCCCCATTGCCGATCAGCTGGGTGTGTGCTTCCCCCCATTGCCGATCAGCTGGGTGTGTGCTTCCCCCCATTGCCGATCAGCTGGGTGTGTGCTTCCCCCCATTGCCGATCAGCTGGGTGTGTGCTTCCGCCCATTGCCGATCAGCTGGGTGTGTGCTTCCCCCCATTGCCGATCAGCTGGGTGTGTGCTTCCGCCCATTGCCGATCAGCTGGGTGTGTGCTTCCCCCCATTGCCGATCAGCTGGGTGTGTGCTTCCCTGCATTGCCGATCAGCTGGTGTGTGCTTCCCCGCATTGCCGATCAGCTGGGTGTGTGCTTCCCCCCATTGCCGATCAGCTGGGTGTGTGCCTCCCCCCATTGCCGATCAGCTGGGTGTGTGCTTCCCCGCATTGCCGATCAGCTGGGTGTGTGCCTCACACTTAAACACAGTCTGTGCAGCAGAATGTGACACAGACAGAGACACAGACACACAGACAGAGACACAGACACAGAGACGCAGACACAGACACAGACAGAGACACAGATACAGACACAGACACAGGCACACAGGCAGAGACACAGACAGAGACACAGACACAAAGACACAGACACAGACACAGAGACACAGGCACAGAGACACAGAGACACAGACACAGAGACACAGACACAGACACAGACAGAGACACAGACACAGACAGAGACAGAGACACAGACAGATCAAGGGACACAGACACAGAGACACAGACACAGACACAGAGACACAGACACACAGACACAGAGACACAGACACAGAGACACAGTCACAGACACATAAACAGACGGAGGCACAGACGGAGACACAGACACAGGCACAGACAGAGACAGAGACACAGACGCAGACTCAGAAGGAGACAGAGACAGAAACACAGACAGACACAGACCGAGAGAGAGAAAAAGACACAGGCAGAGACACAGACAGAAACACAGTAAGATTCAGAGACACAGACAGAGACCCGAGCTGAGACACAGACAGTTACAGGGACACAGGCAGACACAGAGACACAGACACCAACACAGACAGAGACAGGGACACAGACAGATATACAGACAGAGACAGAGACACAGGCAGACACAGCGACGCAGACAAAGACAGCGACACAGACAGAGACACAGACAGAGAAACAGGCACAGACAGAGAAAGAGACACAGACAGAAACACAGTCAGATTCAGAGACACAGACAGATACAGGAACACAGGCAGACACAGAGACACAGACACCGACACAGGCACCGACACAGGCACAGACAGAGACACAGACAGAGACACAGACAGAGACACAGACAGCGACAGAGACTGCGACAGAGACAGACACAGACGGAGACACAGACGGAGGCATAGACACAGACAGAGACACAGACAGAGACAGAGACACAGACACAGACATAGACAGAGAAACAGACAGAAACAGCGACAGAGACAGAGACACAGACACAGGCAGAGACACAGACACAGGCATAGACACAGACACAGACAGGGACACAGACAGAGACACAGACACAGACAGAGAAAGAGACACAGACAGGAACACAGACGGACACAGGCCGAGAGAGAGAAAAAGACACAGGCAGAGACACAGGCAGAAACGCAGTCAGATTCAGAGACACAGACAGAGACCCGGGCTGAGACACAGGCAGACACAGAAACACAGACACCAACAAAGACAGAGACAGGGACACAGACAGATATACAGGCAGAGACAGAGACACAGGCAGACACAGCGACGCAGACAGAGACAGCGACACAGACAGAGACACAGACAGAAACACAGACAGACACAGACCGAGAGAGAGAAAAAGACACAGGCAGAGACACAGACAGAAACGCAGTCAGTTTCAGGGACATAGGCAGACACAGAGACGCTGACACCGACACAGACACCGAGACAGAGACACAGACAGAGACAGAGACACAGACACAGACACAGACACAGAGACACAGACACAGGCAGAGACACAGACAGAGACACAGACAGAGACACAGACAGAGACAGAGTCAGCGACACAGACAGAGACACAGACACAGACAGGGACACAGACACATACAGAGACACAGACAGAGACACAGACAGAGACACAGACAGAGACACAGACACAGACAGAGTCAGCGACACAGACGGAGACACAGACAGAGGCATAGCCACAGATACAGGCACAGACACAGACAGGGACACAGGCACAGACAGAGAAACAGACAGAAACACAGACAGAGAGAGAATTGGACACATACAGGCAGAGACACAGGCAGAGATTTACCATTCTGCATTACCAGGAGAGACTGTCGGTGGGTGGGTGTGACTCCCCTATGGCCGATCAGCTGGGTCAGTGTGACTCCCCCATGGCCGATCAGCTGGGACAGTGTGACTCCCCCAATGCTGATCAGCTGGGTCAGTGTGACTCTCCCATGGCCGATCAGCTGGTTCAGTGTGACTCCCCCATGGCCGATGAGTTGGGTCAGTGTGACTCTCCCATGGCCGATCAGCTGGTTCAGTGTGACTCCCCCATGGCCCATCAGCTGTGTGTGTGCTCCCCCCATTGCCGATCAGCTGGGATGTGCTTCCCCCCATTGCCGATCAGCTGGGTGTGTGCTTCCCCCATTGCCGATCAGCTGGGTGTGTGCTTCACCCCCATTGCCGATCAGCTGGGTCAGTGTGACTCCCCCATTGCCGATCAGCTGGATGTGTGCCTCTCCCCATTGCCGATCAGCTGGGTGTGTGCCTCCACCATGGCCGATCAGCTGGGTGTGTGCCTCCACCATGGCCAGTCAGCTGGGTGTGTGTGACTCCCCCAATGCCGATCAGCTGGGTGGGTGCCTCACACCTAAACACAGTCTGTGCAGCAGAATGTGCCCAGACAGAGACAGAGACTGAGACACAGACAGACACGGAGATACAGACAGAGTCAGAGAGTGAGACACAGACACCGACAGACACAGCGACACAGACAGAGGCAGAGGCTGAGACACAGACAGACACAGAGACACAGCGAGACACACAGACAGACACAGAGACATAGACAGAGCCACAGATAGAGACACAGACAGAGACAGACACAGAGACACAGACACAGACAGACACAGAGACACAGACAGAGACAGACAGAGACGGGACACTGACAGAGACACAGACAGAGACAGGGACACAGAGAGAGACAGGGACAGAGAAACAGACACAGACACAGACAGGGACACAGACAGAGACAGAGACACAGACAGACACAGAGACAGAGACACAGACAGAGACAGAGACACAGACCGAGTGTGGGGGAGCACTGCCAGTGCTGGGTGTGTGGTGGGAGCACGGGCAGTGCTGGCTGTGTGGTGGCGCACTGACAGTGCTGGCTGTGTGGTGGGAGCACTGACAGTGCTGGCTGTGTGGGGGGAGCACTGACAGTGCTGGCTGTGTGGTGGGAGCACTGACAGTGCTGGCTGTGTGGTGGGAGCACTGACAGTGCTGGCTGTGTGGTGGGAGCACTGACAGTGCTGGTTGTGAGGTGGGAGCACTGACAGAGCTGGCTGTGTGGTGGGAGCACTGACAGTGCTGGTTGTGAGGTGGGAGCACTGACAGAGCTGGCTGTGTGGGGGCAGCACTGACAGTGCTGGCTGTGTGGTGGGAGCACTGACAGTGCTCGCTGTGAGGTGGGAGCACTGACAGAGCAGGCTGTGTGGGGGGAGCACTGACAGTGCTGGCTGTGTAGGGGCAGCACTGACAGTGTTGGCTGTGTGGGGGAGCACTGACAGTGCTGGCTGTGTGGTGGGAGCATTGACAGTGCTGGCTGTGTGGTGGGAGCACTGACAGTGCTGACTGTGTGGGGGAGCACTGACAGTGCAGGCTGTGTGGGGGAGCACTGACAGTGCTGGCTGTGTGGGGGGAGCACTGACAGTGCTGACTGTGTAGGGGAGCACTGACAGTGCAGGCTGTGTGGAGGAGCACTGACAGTGCTGGCTGTGTGGGGGGAGCACTGACAGTGCTGGCTGTGTGGTGGGAGCACTGACAGTGCTGGCTGTGTGGGGGAGCACTGACAGTGCTGGCTGTGTGGTGGGAGCACGGACAGTGCTGGCTGTGTGGGGGGAGCCCTGACAGTGTTGGCTGTGTGTTGGAGCACCGACAGTGCTGGCTGTGCGGGGGGAGCACAGACAGTGCTCGGTGTGTGTGGCGAGCACGGACAGTGATGGCTGTGAGGGGAGCACTGACAGTGCTGGCTGTGTGGTGGGAGCACTTACAGTGCTGGCTGTGTGGTGGGAGCACTGACAGTGCTGGCCATGAGGGGAGCACTGACAGTGCAGGCTGTGTGGTGGGTGCACTGACAGTGATGGCTGTGTGGGGGAGCACTGGCAGTGCTGGCTGTGTGGGGGAGCACTGACAGTGCTGGCTGTGTGGGGGGAGCACTGACAGTGCTGGCTGTGTGGGGGAGCACTGACAGTGCTGGCTGTGTGGGGGAGCACTGACAGTGCTGGGTGTGTGGGGGGAGCACTGACAGTGCTGGCTGTGTGGTGGGAGCACTGACAATGCTGGCTGTGTGGGGGGAGCACTGACAGTGCTGGCTGTGTGGTGGGAGCCCTGACAGTGCTGGCTGTGGGGGGGAGTGCACTGGCAGTGCTGGCTCTGTGGGGTGAAGTGCACTGGCAGTGCTGGCTGTGGGGGGGGAAGTGCACTGGCAGTGCTGGCTGTGGGGGGGAGCACTGACAGTGCTGGCTGTGGGAAGGGGGGGAAAGTGCACTGGCTGTGCTGGCTGTGTGGTGGGAGCCCTGACAGTGCTGGCTGTGGGGGGGGAGTGCACTGGCAGTGCTGGCTCTGTGGGGTGAAGTGCACTGGCAGTGCTGGCTGTGGGGGGGAAGTGCACTGGCAGTGCTGGCTGTGGGGGGAGCACTGACAGTGCTGGCTGTGGGAAGGGGGGAAAGTGCACTGGCTGTGCTGGCCCTGTGGGGGGTGGGAGGTGCACTGGCAGTGCTGGCTGTGGGGGGAGCACTGACAGTGCTGGCTGTGTGGGGAGCACTTACAGTGCTGGCTGTGTGGGGGAGCACTGACAGTGCTGGCTGTGTGGGGAGCACTGATAGTGCTGGCTGTGTGGTGGGAGCACTGACAGTGCTGGCTGTGTGGTGGGAGCCCTGACAGTGCTGGCTGTGGGGGGGGGAGTGCACTGGCAGTTCTGGCTCTGTGGGGTGAAGTGCACTGGCAGTGCTGGCTGTGGGGGGGGGGAGTGCACTGGCAGTGCTGGCTGTGGGGGGGAGCACTGTCATTGCTGGCTGTGTGGGGGAGCACAGACAGTGCTGGCTGTGTGGGGGAGCACTGACAGTGCTGGCTGTGTGGTGGGAGCACTGACAGTGATGGCTGTGTGGTGGGAGCCCTGACAGTGCTGGCTGTGGGGGGGGAGTGCACTGGCAGTGTTGGCTCTGTGGGGTGAAGTGCACTGGCAGTGCTGGCTGTGGGGGGGGGGAAGTGCACTGGCAGTGCTGGCTGTGGGGGGAGCACTGACAGTGCTGGCTGTGGGAAGGGGGGAAAGTGCACTGGCTGTGCTGGCCCTGTGGGGGGTGAGAGGCTGTGGGAAGGGGGGAAAGTGCACTGGCTGTGCTGGCCCTGTGGGGGGTGAGAGGTGCACTGGCAGTGCTGGCTGTGGGGGGGGGGAGTGCAATGGCAGTGCTGGCTGTGCGGGGGGAGCACTGACAGTGGTGGCTGTCTGGGGGAGCACTGACAGTGCTGGCTGTGTGGGGGGAGCTCTGGCAGTGCTGGCTGTGTGGGGGGAGCACTGACAGTGCTGGCTGTGTGGGTGGAGCACTGACAGTGCTGGCTGTGTGGTGTGAGCACTGACGGTGCTGGCTGTGTGGGGGGAACACTGACAGTGCTGGCTGTGTGGGGAGCATTGACAGGGCTGGCTGTGTGGGGGGAGCACTGACAGTGCTGGCTGTGTGGGGAGCACTGACAGTGCTGGCTGTGTGGTGGGAGCACTGACAGTGCTGGCTGTGTGGGGGAGCACTGACAGTGTTGGCTGTGTGGGGGAGCACTGACAATGCTGGCTGTGTGGTGGGAGCACAGACAGTGCTGGCTGTGTGGTGGGAGCACTGACGGTGCTGGCTGTGTTGGGGGGGGGGGCACTGACAGCGCTGGCTGTGTGTGGGGGAACACTGACAGTGCTGGCTGTGTGAGGGGGGGCACTGACAGTGCTGCCTGTGTGGGGAGCACTGACAGTGCTGGCTATGTGGTGGAAGCACTGACAGTGCTGGCTGTGTGGGGGAGCACTGACAGTGCTGCCTGTGTGGGGAGCACTGGCAGTGCTGGCTGTGTGGGGAGCACTGACAGTGCTGGCTGTGTGGTGGGAGCACTGACAGTGCTGGCTGAGTGGGGGAGCACTGACAGTGCTGGCTGTGTGAGGAGCACTGGCAGTGCTGGCTGTGTGGGGGAGCACTGACAATGCTGGCTGTGTGAGGAGCACTGGCAGTGCTGGCTGTGTGGGGGAGCACTGACAATGCTGGCTGTGTGGAGGGAGCACAGACAGTGCTGGCTGTGTGGTGGGAGCACTGACAGTGCTGGCTGTGTGGGGGAGCACTGAAAATGCTGGCTGTGTGGTGGGAGCACAGACAGTGCTGGCTGTGTGGTGGGAGCACTGACAGTGCTGGCTGTGTGGGGGAGCACTGACAGGGCTGGCTGTGTGGTGGGTGCACTGACAGCACTGGCTGTGTGGTGGGAGCACTGACAGTGCTGGCTGTGTGGTGGGAGCACTGACAGTGCTGGCTGTGTGGTGGGAGAACTGACAGTGTTGGCTGTGTGGGGTTGCACTGGCAGTGCTGGCTCTGTGGGGGGGAAGTGCACTGGCAGTGCTGGCTCTGTGGGGGGGAAGTGCACTGGCAGTGCTAGCTCTGTGGGGGGGGAGTGCACTGGCCATGCTGGCTCTGTGGGGGGGAGTGCACTGGCAGTGCTGGCTCTGTGGGGGGGGTGGAAGTGCACTGGCAGTGCTGGCTCTGTGGGGGGTAAGTGCACTGGCAGTGCTGGCTCTGTGGCTGGGGTGGGGAAGTGCACTTTCAGTGCTGGCTGTGTGGTGGGAGCACTGACAGTGCTGGCTAAGTGATGGGAGCACTGACAGTGCTGGCTGAATGGGGGAGCACAGACAGTGCTGGCTGTGTGGTGGGAACACTGACAGTGCGGGCTGTGTGGGGGGAGCACTGACAGTGCTGGCTGTGTGGGGAGCACTAACAGTGCTGGCTGTGTGATGGGAGCACTGACAGTGCTGGCAGTCTGGGGGGAGCACTGACAGTGCTGGCTGTGTGGTGGGAGCACTGGCAGTGCTGGCTGTGTGGTGGGAACACTGACAGTGCTGGCTGTGTGGGGGGAGCACTGACAATGCTGGCTGTGTGGGGAGCACTAACAGTGCTGGCTGTGTGGGGGGAGCACTGACAGTGCTGTCTGTGTTGGGGAGCACTGACAGTGCTGGCAGTGTGGGGGGAGCACTGACAGTGCTGGCTGTGTGGTGGGAGCACTGACAGTGCTGGCTGTGTGGGGGGAGGACTGACAGTGCTGGCTGTGTGGGGTGAGCACTGGCAGTGCTGGCTGTGTGGGGGGAGCACTGGCAGTGCTGCCTGTGTGGGGAGCACTGACAGTGCTGGCTGTGTGGGGGAGCACTGACAGTGCTGGAAGTGTGGGGGAGCACTGATAGTGCTGGCTGTGTGGTGGGAGCTCTGACAGTGCTGGCTGTGTGGTGGGGGCACTGACCGTGCTGGCTGTGTGGGGGAGCACTGACAGTGTTGGCTGTGTGGGGGAGCACTGACAGTGCTGGCTGTGTGGGGGGAGCACTGACAGTGCTGGCTGTGTGGGGTGAGCACTGGCAGTGCTGGCTGTGTGGGGGAGCACTGCCAGTGCTGCCTGTGTGGGGAGCACTGACAGTGCTGGCTGTGTGGGGGAGCACTGACAATGCTGGCTGTGTGGGGGGAGCACAGACAGTGCTGGCTGTGTGGTGGGAGCACTGACAGTGCTGGCTGTGTGGGGGAGCACTGACAGTGCTGGCTGTGTGGGGGGAGCACTGACAGTGCTGGCTGTGTGGTGGGAGCACTGACAGTGCTGGCTGTGTGGGGGAGCACTGACAGTGCTGGCTGTGTGGGGGGGAGCACTGACAGTGCTGACTGTGTGGGGGAGTACTGACAGTGCTGTATGTGTGGGGGGAGGACACTGACATTGCTGGCTGTGTGTGGAGCACTGACAGTGCTGGCTGTGTGGGGAGCACTGACAGTGCTGGCTGTGTGGGGGGAGCACTGACAGTGCTGTCTGTGTGGTGGGAGCACTGACAGTGCTGGCTGTGTGGGGGAGCACTGACAGTGCTGGCTGTGTGGTGGGAGCACAGACAGTGCTGGCTGTGTGGTGGGAGCACTGATAGTTCTTGCTGGGTGGGGAGAACTGACAGTGCTGGCTGTGTGGTGGGAGCACAGACAGTGCTGGCTGTGTGGTGGGAGCACTGATTGTTCTTGCTGTGTGGGGAGCACTGACAGTGCTGGCTGTGTGGGGGTGCACTGACATTGCTGGCTGTGTGGGGGAGCACTGACAGTGCTGGCTGTGTGGTGGGAGCACTGGCAGTGCTGGTTGTGTGGTGGGAGCACTGACAGTGCTGGCTGTGTGGGGGAGCACTGACAGTGCTGGCTGTGTAGGGGAGCACTGACAGTGCTGTAGTGTGGGGGGAGGACACTGACAGTGCTGGTTGTGTAGGAGCAGCGCTGGCAGTGCTGGCTGTGTGGGGGAGCCCTGACAGTGCTGGCTGTGTGGTGGGAGCACTGACAGTGCTGGCTGTGTGGTGGGAGCACTGACATTGCTGGCTGTGTGGGGGGAGCACTGACAGTGCTGGCTGTGTGGTGGGAGCACAGACAGTGCTGGCTGTGTGGTGCGAGCACAGACAGTGCTGGCTGTGTGGTGGGAGCACTGATAGTTCTTGCTGTGGGGGGAGCACTGACCGTGCTGGCTGTGTGGGGGAGCACTGACATTGCTGGCTGTGTGGGGGAGCACTGACAGTCCTGGCTGTGTGGTGGGAGCACTGGCGGTGCTGGCTGTGTGAGGGGAGCACTGATAGCGCGGGCTGTGTGGGGTAGGAGCACTGACAGTGCTGGCTGTGTGGTGGGAGCACAGACAGTGCTGGCTGTGTGGTGGGAGCACTGATAGTTCTTGCTGTGTGGGGAGCACTGACAGTGCTGGCTGTGTGGTGGGAGCACTGACAGTGCTCGCTTTGTGGGGGGAAGCACTGACAGTGCTGGCTGTGTGGGGGTAGCACTGACTGTGCTGGCTGTGTGTGGGGAGCACTGACAGTGCTGGCTGTGTGGGGGAGCACTGACCCCACAATGCACACCCCACTAACTGGCTGTGTGGGGTGTGCACTGACAGTGCTGGCTGTGTGTGGGAGCACTGACAGTTCTGGCTGTGTCGTGGGGGCACTGACAGTGCTGGCTTTGTGTTGGGAGCACTGACAGTTCTGGCTGTGTGGGGGGAGCACTGACTGTGCTGGCTGTGTGGTGGGAGCACTGACAGTGCTGGCTGTGTGGGGAGCACTGACAGTGCTGGCTGTGTGGTGGGAGCACTGACAGTGCTGGCTGTGTGGGGGAGCACTGACAGTGCTGGCTGTGTGGGGGAGCACAGACAGTGTTGGCTGTGTGGGGGAGCACTGACAATGCTGGCTGTGTGGGGGGAGCACTGACAGTGCTGGCTGTGTGGGGGAGCACTGACAGTGCTGGCTGTGTGGTGGGAGCACGGACAGTGCTGGCTGTGTGGGGGGAGCCCTGACAGTGTTGGCTGTGTGTTGGAGCACCGACAGTGCTGGCTGTGCGGGGGGAGCACAGACAGTGCTCGGTGTGTGTGGCGAGCACGGACAGTGATGGCTGTGAGGGGAGCACTGACAGTGCTGGCTGTGTGGTGGGAGCACTTACAGTGCTGGCTGTGTGGTGGGAGCACTGACAGTGCTGGCCATGAGGGGAGCACTGACAGTGCAGGCTGTGTGGTGGGTGCACTGACAGTGATGGCTGTGTGGGGGAGCACTGGCAGTGCTGGCTGTGTGGGGGAGCACTGACAGTGCTGGCTGTGTGGGGGGAGCACTGACAGTGCTGGCTGTGTGGGGGAGCACTGACAGTGCTGGCTGTGTGGGGGAGCACTGACAGTGCTGGGTGTGTGGGGGGAGCACTGACAGTGCTGGCTGTGTGGTGGGAGCACTGACAATGCTGGCTGTGTGGGGGGAGCACTGACAGTGCTGGCTGTGTGGTGGGAGCCCTGACAGTGCTGGCTGTGGGGGGGAGTGCACTGGCAGTGCTGGCTCTGTGGGGTGAAGTGCACTGGCAGTGCTGGCTGTGGGGGGGGAAGTGCACTGGCAGTGCTGGCTGTGGGGGGGAGCACTGACAGTGCTGGCTGTGGGAAGGGGGGGAAAGTGCACTGGCTGTGCTGGCTGTGTGGTGGGAGCCCTGACAGTGCTGGCTGTGGGGGGGGAGTGCACTGGCAGTGCTGGCTCTGTGGGGTGAAGTGCACTGGCAGTGCTGGCTGTGGGGGGGAAGTGCACTGGCAGTGCTGGCTGTGGGGGGAGCACTGACAGTGCTGGCTGTGGGAAGGGGGGAAAGTGCACTGGCTGTGCTGGCCCTGTGGGGGGTGGGAGGTGCACTGGCAGTGCTGGCTGTGGGGGGAGCACTGACAGTGCTGGCTGTGTGGGGAGCACTTACAGTGCTGGCTGTGTGGGGGAGCACTGACAGTGCTGGCTGTGTGGGGAGCACTGATAGTGCTGGCTGTGTGGTGGGAGCACTGACAGTGCTGGCTGTGTGGTGGGAGCCCTGACAGTGCTGGCTGTGGGGGGGGGAGTGCACTGGCAGTTCTGGCTCTGTGGGGTGAAGTGCACTGGCAGTGCTGGCTGTGGGGGGGGGGAGTGCACTGGCAGTGCTGGCTGTGGGGGGGAGCACTGTCATTGCTGGCTGTGTGGGGGAGCACAGACAGTGCTGGCTGTGTGGGGGAGCACTGACAGTGCTGGCTGTGTGGTGGGAGCACTGACAGTGATGGCTGTGTGGTGGGAGCCCTGACAGTGCTGGCTGTGGGGGGGGAGTGCACTGGCAGTGTTGGCTCTGTGGGGTGAAGTGCACTGGCAGTGCTGGCTGTGGGGGGGGGGAAGTGCACTGGCAGTGCTGGCTGTGGGGGGAGCACTGACAGTGCTGGCTGTGGGAAGGGGGGAAAGTGCACTGGCTGTGCTGGCCCTGTGGGGGGTGAGAGGTGCACTGGCAGTGCTGGCTGTGGGGGGGGGGAGTGCAATGGCAGTGCTGGCTGTGCGGGGGGAGCACTGACAGTGGTGGCTGTCTGGGGGAGCACTGACAGTGCTGGCTGTGTGGGGGGAGCTCTGGCAGTGCTGGCTGTGTGGGGGGAGCACTGACAGTGCTGGCTGTGTGGGTGGAGCACTGACAGTGCTGGCTGTGTGGTGTGAGCACTGACGGTGCTGGCTGTGTGGGGGGAACACTGACAGTGCTGGCTGTGTGGGGAGCACTGACAGGGCTGGCTGTGTGGGGGGAGCACTGACAGTGCTGGCTGTGTGGGGAGCACTGACAGTGCTGGCTGTGTGGTGGGAGCACTGACAGTGCTGGCTGTGTGGGGGAGCACTGACAGTGTTGGCTGTGTGGGGGAGCACTGACAATGCTGGCTGTGTGGTGGGAGCACAGACAGTGCTGGCTGTGTGGTGGGAGCACTGACGGTGCTGGCTGTGTTGGGGGGGGGGCACTGACAGCGCTGGCTGTGTGTGGGGGAACACTGACAGTGCTGGCTGTGTGAGGGGGGGCACTGACAGTGCTGCCTGTGTGGGGAGCACTGACAGTGCTGGCTATGTGGTGGAAGCACTGACAGTGCTGGCTGTGTGGGGGAGCACTGACAGTGCTGCCTGTGTGGGGAGCACTGGCAGTGCTGGCTGTGTGGGGAGCACTGACAGTGCTGGCTGTGTGGTGGGAGCACTGACAGTGCTGGCTGAGTGGGGGAGCACTGACAGTGCTGGCTGTGTGAGGAGCACTGGCAGTGCTGGCTGTGTGGGGGAGCACTGACAATGCTGGCTGTGTGAGGAGCACTGGCAGTGCTGGCTGTGTGGGGGAGCACTGACAATGCTGGCTGTGTGGAGGGAGCACAGACAGTGCTGGCTGTGTGGTGGGAGCACTGACAGTGCTGGCTGTGTGGGGGAGCACTGAAAATGCTGGCTGTGTGGTGGGAGCACAGACAGTGCTGGCTGTGTGGTGGGAGCACTGACAGTGCTGGCTGTGTGGGGGAGCACTGACAGGGCTGGCTGTGTGGTGGGTGCACTGACAGCACTGGCTGTGTGGTGGGAGCACTGACAGTGCTGGCTGTGTGGTGGGAGCACTGACAGTGCTGGCTGTGTGGTGGGAGAACTGACAGTGTTGGCTGTGTGGGGTTGCACTGGCAGTGCTGGCTCTGTGGGGGGGAAGTGCACTGGCAGTGCTGGCTCTGTGGGGGGGAAGTGCACTGGCAGTGCTAGCTCTGTGGGGGGGGAGTGCACTGGCCATGCTGGCTCTGTGGGGGGGAGTGCACTGGCAGTGCTGGCTCTGTGGGGGGGGTGGAAGTGCACTGGCAGTGCTGGCTCTGTGGGGGGTAAGTGCACTGGCAGTGCTGGCTCTGTGGCTGGGGTGGGGAAGTGCACTTTCAGTGCTGGCTGTGTGGTGGGAGCACTGACAGTGCTGGCTAAGTGATGGGAGCACTGACAGTGCTGGCTGAATGGGGGAGCACAGACAGTGCTGGCTGTGTGGTGGGAACACTGACAGTGCGGGCTGTGTGGGGGGAGCACTGACAGTGCTGGCTGTGTGGGGAGCACTAACAGTGCTGGCTGTGTGATGGGAGCACTGACAGTGCTGGCAGTCTGGGGGGAGCACTGACAGTGCTGGCTGTGTGGTGGGAGCACTGACAGTGCTGGCTGTGTGGTGGGAACACTGACAGTGCTGGCTGTGTGGGGGGAGCACTGACAATGCTGGCTGTGTGGGGAGCACTAACAGTGCTGGCTGTGTGGGGGGAGCACTGACAGTGCTGTCTGTGTTGGGGAGCACTGACAGTGCTGGCAGTGTGGGGGGAGCACTGACAGTGCTGGCTGTGTGGTGGGAGCACTGACAGTGCTGGCTGTGTGGGGGGAGGACTGACAGTGCTGGCTGTGTGGGGTGAGCACTGGCAGTGCTGGCTGTGTGGGGGGAGCACTGGCAGTGCTGCCTGTGTGGGGAGCACTGACAGTGCTGGCTGTGTGGGGGAGCACTGACAGTGCTGGAAGTGTGGGGGAGCACTGATAGTGCTGGCTGTGTGGTGGGAGCTCTGACAGTGCTGGCTGTGTGGTGGGGGCACTGACAGTGCTGGCTGTGTGGGGGAGCACTGACAGTGTTGGCTGTGTGGGGGAGCACTGACAGTGCTGGCTGTGTGGGGGGAGCACTGACAGTGCTGGCTGTGTGGGGTGAGCACTGGCAGTGCTGGCTGTGTGGGGGAGCACTGCCAGTGCTGCCTGTGTGGGGAGCACTGACAGTGCTGGCTGTGTGGGGGAGCACTGACAATGCTGGCTGTGTGGGGGGAGCACAGACAGTGCTGGCTGTGTGGTGGGAGCACTGACAGTGCTGGCTGTGTGGGGGAGCACTGACAGTGCTGGCTGTGTGGGGGGAGCACTGACAGTGCTGGCTGTGTGGTGGGAGCACTGACAGTGCTGGCTGTGTGGGGGAGCACTGACAGTGCTGGCTGTGTGGGGGGGAGCACTGACAGTGCTGACTGTGTGGGGGAGCACTGACAGTGCTGTATGTGTGGGGGGAGGACACTGACATTGCTGGCTGTGTGTGGAGCACTGACAGTGCTGGCTGTGTGGGGAGCACTGACAGTGCTGGCTGTGTGGGGGGAGCACTGACAGTGCTGTCTGTGTGGTGGGAGCACTGACAGTGCTGGCTGTGTGGGGGAGCACTGACAGTGCTGGCTGTGTGGTGGGAGCACAGACAGTGCTGGCTGTGTGGTGGGAGCACTGATAGTTCTTGCTGGGTGGGGAGAACTGACAGTGCTGGCTGTGTGGTGGGAGCACAGACAGTGCTGGCTGTGTGGTGGGAGCACTGATTGTTCTTGCTGTGTGGGGAGCACTGACAGTGCTGGCTGTGTGGGGGTGCACTGACATTGCTGGCTGTGTGGGGGAGCACTGACAGTGCTGGCTGTGTGGTGGGAGCACTGGCAGTGCTGGTTGTGTGGTGGGAGCACTGACAGTGCTGGCTGTGTGGGGGAGCACTGACAGTGCTGGCTGTGTAGGGGAGCACTGACAGTGCTGTAGTGTGGGGGGAGGACACTGACAGTGCTGGTTGTGTAGGAGCAGCGCTGGCAGTGCTGGCTGTGTGGGGGAGCCCTGACAGTGCTGGCTGTGTGGTGGGAGCACTGACAGTGCTGGCTGTGTGGTGGGAGCATTGACATTGCTGGCTGTGTGGGGGGAGCACTGACAGTGCTGGCTGTGTGGTGGGAGCACAGACAGTGCTGGCTGTGTGGTGCGAGCACAGACAGTGCTGGCTGTGTGGTGGGAGCACTGATAGTTCTTGCTGTGGGGGGAGCACTGACAGTGCTCGCTTTGTGGGGGGAAGCACTGACAGTGCTGGCTGTGTGGGGGTAGCACTGACTGTGCTGGCTGTGTGTGGGGAGCACTGACAGTGCTGGCTGTGTGGGGGAGCACTGACACTATCTGGCTGTGTGGGGTGTGCACTGACAGTGCTGGCTGTGTGTGGGAGCACTGACAGTTCTGGCTGTGTCGTGGGGGCACTGACAGTGCTGGCTTTGTGTTGGGAGCACTGACAGTTCTGGCTGTGTGGGGGGAGCACTGACTGTGCTGGCTGTGTGGTGGGAGCACTGACAGTGCTGGCTGTGTGGGGAGCACTGACAGTGCTGGCTGTGTGGTGGGAGCACTGACAGTGCTGGCTGTGTGGGGGAGCACTGACAGTGCTGGCTGTGTGGGGGAGCACAGACAGTGTTGGCTGTGTGGGGGAGCACTGACAATGCTGGCTGTGTGGGGGGAGCACTGACAGTGCTGGCTGTGTGGTGGGAGCACTGACAGTGCTGGCTGTTTGCTGGGAGCACTGACAGTGCTGGCTGTGTGGTGGGAGAACTGACAGTGTTGGCTGTGTGGGGGAGCACTGGCAGTGCTGGCTCTGTGGAGGGGGGAAGTGCACTGGCAGTGCTGGCTCTGTGGGGGGGAAGTGGACTGGCAGTGCTAGCTCTGTGGGGGGGGAGTGCACTGGCCATGCTGGCTCGGTGGGGAGTGCACTGGCAGTGCTGGCTCTGTGGGGGGGGTGGAAGTGCACTGGCAGTGCTGGCTCTGTGGGGGGGAAGTGCACTGGCAGTGCTGGCTCTGTGGCTGGGGAGTGCACTGGCAGTGCTGGCTCTGTGGGGGGGGGAGTGCACTGGCAGTGCTGGCTCTGTGGGGGGGGGAAGTGCACTGACAGTGCTGGATCTGTGGTGGGAGCACTGACAGTGCTGGCTGTGTGGGGGAGCACAGACAGTGCTGGCTGTGTGTTGTGGTAGCACTGACAGTGCCGGCTGTGTGATGGGAGCACTGACAGTGCTGGCTGTGTGGTGGGAGCACTGACAGTGCTGGCTGTGTGGGGGGAGCACTGACAGTGCTTGCTGTGTGGTGGGAGCACTGACAGTGCTGGCTGTGTGGTGGGAACACTGACAGTGCTGGCTGTGTAGGGGGAGCACTGACAGTGCTGGCTGTGTGGGGAGCACTGACAGTGCTGGCTGTGTGGTGGGAGCACAGACAGTGCTGGCTGTGTGGTGGGAGCACTGATAGTTCTGGCTGTGTGGGGAGCACTGACAGTGCTGGCTGTGTGGTGGGAGCACTGACAGTGCTGGCTGTGTGGTGGGAGCACTGACAGTGCTGGCTGTGTGGGGGAGCGCTGACAGTGCTGCCTGTGTGGGGAGCACTGACAGTGCTGGCTGTGTGGGGGGAGCACTGACAGTGCTGGCTGTGTGGTGGGAGCACTGACAGTGCTGGCTGTGTGGTGGGAGCACTGACAGTGCTGGCTGTGTGGGGGAGCGCGGACAGTGCTGCCTGTGTGGGGAGCACTGACAGTGCTGGCTGTGTGGGGGGAGCACTGACAGTGCTGGCTGTGTGGGGTGAGCACTGGCAGTGCTGGCTGTGTGGGGGAGCACTGGCAGTGCTGCCTGTGTGGGGAGCACTGACAGTGCTGGCTGTGTGGGGGGAGCACTGATAGTGCTGGCTGTGGAGGGGGGGGGAGTGCACTGGCAGTGCAGGCTGTGTGGGGGAGCACTGACAGTGCTGGCTGTGTGGGGGAGCACTGAGAGTGCTGGCTGTGTGGGGGAGCACTGACAGTGCTGACTGTGTGGTGGGAGCACTGACAGTGCTGGCTGTGTGGTGGGAGCACTGACAGTGCTGACTGTGTGGTGGGAGCACTGACAGTGCTGCCTGTGTGGGGGAGCACTGACACTGCTGGCTTTGTGGGGGAGCACTGACAGTGCTGGCTGTGTGGGGGAGCACTGACAGTGCTGGTTGTGTGGTGGGAGCACTGACAGTGCTGGCTGTGTGGTGGAGCACTGACAGTGCTGGCTGTGTGGGGGTAGCACTGACAGTGCTGGCTGTGTGAGGGGAGCACTGACAGTGCTGGCTGTGTGGGGGAGCACTGACACTAACTGGCTGTGTGGGGTGTGCACTGACAGTGCTGGCTGTGTGTGGGAGCACTGACAGTTCTGGCTGTGTGGTGGGGGCACTGACAGTGCTGGCTTTGTGTTGGGAGCACTGACAGTTCTGGCTGTGTGGGGGGAGCACTGACTGTGCTGGCTGTGTGGTGGGAGCACTGACAGTGCTGGCTGTGTGGGGAGCACTGACAGTGCTGGCTGTGTGGCGGGAGCACTGACAGTGCTGGCTGTGTGGGGGAGCACTGACAGTGCTGGCTGTGTGGGGGAGCACAGACAGTGTTGGCTGTGTGGGGGAGCACTGACAATGCTGGCTGTGTGGGGGGAGCACTGACAGTGCTGGCTGTGTGGTGGGAGCACTGACAGTGCTGGCTGTTTGCTGGGAGCACTGACAGTGCTGGCTGTGTGGTGGGAGAACTGACAGTGTTGGCTGTGTGGGGGAGCACTGGCAGTGCTGGCTCTGTGGAGGGGGGAAGTGCACTGGCAGTGCTGGCTCTGTGGGGGGGAAGTGGGCTGGCAGTGCTAGCTCTGTGGGGGGGGAGTGCACTGGCCATGCTGGCTCGGTGGGGAGTGCACTGGCAGTGCTGGCTCTGTGGGGGGGGTGGAAGTGCACTGGCAGTGCTGGCTCTGTGGGGGGGAAGTGCACTGGCAGTGCTGGCTCTGTGGCTGGGGAGTGCACTGGCAGTGCTGGCTCTGTGGGGGGGGGGGGAGTGCACTGGCAGTGCTGGCTCTGTGGGGGGGGGAAGTGCACTGACAGTGCTGGATCTGTGGTGGGAGCACTGACAGTGCTGGCTGTGTGGGGGAGCACAGACAGTGCTGGCTGTGTGTTGTGGTAGCACTGACAGTGCCGGCTGTGTGATGGGAGCACTGACAGTGCTGGCTGTGTGGTGGGAGCACTGACAGTGCTGGCTGTGTGGGGGGAGCACTGACAGTGCTTGCTGTGTGGTGGGAGCACTGACAGTGCTGGCTGTGTGGTGGGAACACTGACAGTGCTGGCTGTGTGGGGGGAGCACTGACAGTGCTGGCTGTGTGGGGAGCACTGACAGTGCTGGCTGTGTGGTGGGAGCACAGACAGTGCTGGCTGTGTGGTGGGAGCACTGATAGTTCTGGCTGTGTGGGGAGCACTGACAGTGCTGGCTGTGTGGTGGGAGCACTGACAGTGCTGGCTGTGTGGTGGGAGCACTGACAGTGCTGGCTGTGTGGGGGAGCGCTGACAGTGCTGCCTGTGTGGGGAGCACTGACAGTGCTGGCTGTGTGGGGGGAGCACTGACAGTGCTGGCTGTGTGGTGGGAGCACTGACAGTGCTGGCTGTGTGGTGGGAGCACTGACAGTGCTGGCTGTGTGGGGGAGCGCGGACAGTGCTGCCTGTGTGGGGAGCACTGACAGTGCTGGCTGTGTGGGGGGAGCACTGACAGTGCTGGCTGTGTGGGGTGAGCACTGGCAGTGCTGGCTGTGTGGGGGAGCACTGGCAGTGCTGCCTGTGTGGGGAGCACTGACAGTGCTGGCTGTGTGGGGGGAGCACTGATAGTGCTGGCTGTGGAGGGGGGGGGAGTGCACTGGCAGTGCAGGCTGTGTGGGGGAGCACTGACAGTGCTGGCTGTGTGGGGGAGCACTGAGAGTGCTGGCTGTGTGGGGGAGCACTGACAGTGCTGACTGTGTGGTGGGAGCACTGACAGTGCTGGCTGTGTGGTGGGAGCACTGACAGTGCTGACTGTGTGGTGGGAGCACTGACAGTGCTGGCTGTGTGGGGGGAGCACTGACAGTGCTGCCTGTGTGGGGGAGCACTGACACTGCTGGCTGTGTGGGGGAGCACTGACAGTGCTGGCTGTGTGGGGGGAGCACTGACAGTGCTGGTTGTGTGGTGGGAGCACTGACAGTGCTGGCTGTGTGGTGGAGCACTGACAGTGCTGGCTGTGTGGGGGGAGCACTGACAGTGCTGGCTGTGTGGGGGAGCACTGACAGTGCTGTATGTGTGGGGGGAGGACACTGACAGTGCTGGCTGTGTGGGGGGGAGCACTGACAGTGCTGGCTGTGTGGGGAGCACTGACAGTGACGGCTGTGTGGGGGGAGCACTGACAGTGCTGGCTGTGTGGGTTGAGCACTGACAGTGCTGGTTGTGTAGGAGCAGCGCTGGCAGTGCTGGCTGTGTGGGGAAGCCCTGACAGTGCTGGCTCTGTGGTGGGAGCACTGACAGTGCTGGCTGTCTGGGGGGAGCACTGACAGTGCTGGCTGTGTGGTGGGAGCACAGACAGTGCTGGCTGTGTGGTGGGAGCACAGACAGTGCTGGCTGTGTGGTGGGATCACTGATAGTTCTTGCTGTGGGGGGAGCACTGACATTGCTGGCTGTGTGGGGGAGCACTGACAGTGCTGGCTGTGTGGGGGGAGCACTGACAGTGCTGGCTGTGTGGGGAGCACAGACAGTGCAGGCTGTGTGGGGGAGCACTGACAGTGATGGCTGTGTGGGGGAGCACTGACAGTGCTGGCTGTGTGGGGGAGCACTGACAGTGATGGCTGTGTGGGGGAGCACTGACAGTGCTGGCTGTGTGGGGGAGCACTGACAGTGCTGGCTGTGTGGGGGAGCACTGACAGTGCTGGCTGTGTGGGGGGAGCACTGACAGTGCTGGCTGTGTGTTGGGAGCACTGACAGTGCTGGCTGTTTGGGGGGAGTACTGACAGTGCTGGCTGTGTGACGGGAGCACTGACAGTGCTGGCTGTGTGGTGGGAGCACTGACAGTGCTGGCTGTGTGGGGTAGGAGCACTGACAGTGCTGGTTGTGTGGTTGGAGCACTGAAAGTGCTGGCTGTGTGGGGGGAGTACTGACAGTGCTGGCTGTGTGACGGGAGCACTGACAGTGCTGGCTGTGTGGGGTAGGAGCACTGACAGTGCTGGTTGTGTGGGGGAGCACTGACAGTGCTGGCTATATGGGGGAGCACTGACAGTGCTGGCTGTGTGGGGGGAGCACTGACAGTGCTGGCTGTGTGGGGGAGCACTGACAGTGCTGGCTATATGGGGGAGCACTGACAGTGCTGGCTGTGTGGGGGAGCACTGACAGTGCTGGCTGTGTGGTGTGAGCACTGACAGTGCTGGCTGTTTGGGGGAGCACTGACAGTGCTGGCTGTGTGGGGTAGGAGCACTGACAGTGCTGGCTGTGTGTGGGGAGCAATGACAGTGCTGGCTGTGTGGGGTAGGAGCACTGACAGTGCTGGCTGTGTGGGGGAGCACTGACAGTGCTGAATGTTTGGGGAGAGCACTGACAGTGCTGGCTGTGTGGGGGAGCACTGACAGTGCTGGCTGTGTGGGGTAGGAGCACTGACAGTGCTGGCTGTGTGGGGGAGCACTGACAGTGCTGAATGTTTGGGGAGAGCACTGACAGTGCTGGCTGTGTGGGGGAGCACTGACAGTGCTGGCTGTGTGGGGTAGGAGCACTGACAGTGCTGGCTGTGTGTGGGGAGCACTGACAGTGCTGGCTGTTTGGGGAGAGCACTGACAGTGCTGGCTGTGTGTGGGGAGCACTGACAGTGCTGGCTGTGTGGTGTGAGCACTGACAGTGCTGGCTGTGTGGGGGAGCACTGACAGTGCTGGCTGTATGGGGGAGCACTGACAGTGCTGGCTGTGTGGGGGGAGCACTGACAGTGATGGCTGTGTGGTTGGAGCTCTGACAGTGCTGGCTGTGTGGGGGGCACTGACAGTGCTGGCTGTGTGGGGGAGCACAGACAGTGTTGCCTGTGTGGGGGAGCACTGACAATGCTGGCTGTGTGGGGGGAGCACTGACAGTGCTGGCTGTGTGGTGGGAGCACTGACAGTGCTGGCTGTGTGCTGGGAGCACTGACAGTGCTGGCTGTGTGGTGGGAGAACTGACAGTGTTGGCTGTGTGGGGTTGCACTGGCAGTGCTGGCTCTGTGGGGGGGGGAAGTGCACTGGCAGTGCTGGCTCTGTGGGGGGGAAGTGCACTGGCAGTGCTAGCTCTGTGGGGGGGGGGAGTGCACTGGCCATGCTGGCTCTGTGGGGGGGAGTGCACTGGCAGTGCTGGCTCTGTGGGGGGGGTTGGAAGTGCACTGGCAGTGCTGGCTCTGTGGGGGGTAAGTGCACTGGCAGTGCTGGCTCTGTGGCTGGGGTGGGGAAGTGCACTTTCAGTGCTGGCTGTGTGGTGGGAGCACTGACAGTGCTGGCTAAGTGGTGGGAGAACTGACAGTGCTGGCTGTATGGGGGAGCACAGACAGTGCTGGCTGTGTGGTGGGAACACTGACAGTGCTGGCTGTGTGGGGGGAGCACTGACAGTGCTGGCTGTGTGGGGAGCACTAACAGTGCTGGCTGTGTGGGGAGCACTAACAGTGCTGGCTGTGTGATGGGAGCACTGACAGTGCTGGCAGTCTGGGGGGAGCACTGACAGTGCTGGCTGTGTGGTGGGAGCACTGACAGTGCTGGCTGTGTGGTGGGAACACTGACAGTGCTGGCTGTGTGGGGGGAGCACTGACAGTGCTGTCTGTGTTGGGGAGCACTGACAGTGCTGGCAGTGTGGGGGTAGCACTGACAGTGCTGGCTGTGTGGTGGGAGCACTGACAGTGCTGGCTGTGTGGGGGGAGGACTGACAGTGCTGGCTGTGTGGGGTGAGCACTGGCAGTGCTGGCTGTGTGGGGGAGCACTGACAGTGCTGGAAGTGTGGGGGAGCACTGATAGTGATGGCTGTGTGGTGGGAGCTCTGACAGTGCTGGCTGTGTGGTGGGGGCACTGACAGTGCTGGCTGTGTGGGGGAGCACTGACAGTGTTGGCTGTGTGGGGGAGCACTGACAGTGCTGGCTGTGGGGGGGGGGGGGGGAAGTGCACTGGCAGTGCTGGCTGTGTGGGGGAGCACTGACAGTGCTGGCTGTGTGGGGGAGCACTGACAATGCTGGCTGTGTGGGGGAGCACTGACAGTGCTGGCTGTGTGGTGGGAGCACTGACAGTGCTGGCTGTGTGGGGGAGCACTGACAGTGCTGGCTGTGTGGGGGGAGCACTGACAGTGCTGGCTGTGTGGTGGGAGCACTGACAGTGCTGGCTGTGTGGGGGAGCACTGACAGTGCTGGCTGTGTGGGGGGAGCACTGACAGTGCTGGCTGTGTGGGGAGCACAGACAGTGCAGGCTGTGTGGGGGAGCACTGGCAGTGCTGGCTCTGTGGGGGGGAAGTGCACTGGCAGTGCTGGCTCTGTGGCTGGGGAGTGCACTGGCAGTGCTGGCTCTGTGGGGGGGGGAGTGCACTGGCAGTGCTGGCTCTGTGGGGGGGGGGAAGTGCACTGACAGTGCTGGATCTGTGGTGGGAGCACTGACAGTGCTGGCTGTGTGGGGGAGCACAGACAGTGCTGGCTGTGTGTTGTGGTAGCACTGACAGTGCCGGCTGTGTGATGGGAGCACTGACAGTGCTGGCTGTGTGGTGGGAGCACTGACAGTGCTGGCTGTGTGGGGGGAGCACTGACAGTGCTTGCTGTGTGGTGGGAGCACTGACAGTGCTGGCTGTGTGGTGGGAACACTGACAGTGCTGGCTGTGTGGGGGGAGCACTGACAGTGCTGGCTGTGTGGGGAGCACTGACAGTGCTGGCTGTGTGGTGGGAGCACAGACAGTGCTGGCTGTGTGGTGGGAGCACTGATAGTTCTGGCTGTGTGGGGAGCACTGACAGTGCTGGCTGTGTGGTGGGAGCACTGACAGTGCTGGCTGTGTGGTGGGAGCACTGACAGTGCTGGCTGTGTGGGGGAGCGCTGACAGTGCTGCCTGTGTGGGGAGCACTGACAGTGCTGGCTGTGTGGGGGGAGCACTGACAGTGCTGGCTGTGTGGTGGGAGCACTGACAGTGCTGGCTGTGTGGTGGGAGCACTGACAGTGCTGGCTGTGTGGGGGAGCGCGGACAGTGCTGCCTGTGTGGGGAGCACTGACAGTGCTGGCTGTGTGGGGGGAGCACTGACAGTGCTGGCTGTGTGGGGTGAGCACTGGCAGTGCTGGCTGTGTGGGGGAGCACTGGCAGTGCTGCCTGTGTGGGGAGCACTGACAGTGCTGGCTGTGTGGGGGGAGCACTGATAGTGCTGGCTGTGGAGGGGGGGGGAGTGCACTGGCAGTGCAGGCTGTGTGGGGGAGCACTGACAGTGCTGGCTGTGTGGGGGAGCACTGAGAGTGCTGGCTGTGTGGGGGAGCACTGACAGTGCTGACTGTGTGGTGGGAGCACTGACAGTGCTGGCTGTGTGGTGGGAGCACTGACAGTGCTGACTGTGTGGTGGGAGCACTGACAGTGCTGGCTGTGTGGGGGGAGCACTGACAGTGCTGCCTGTGTGGGGGAGCACTGACACTGCTGGCTGTGTGGGGGAGCACTGACAGTGCTGGCTGTGTGGGGGGAGCACTGACAGTGCTGGTTGTGTGGTGGGAGCACTGACAGTGCTGGCTGTGTGGTGGAGCACTGACAGTGCTGGCTGTGTGGGGGGAGCACTGACAGTGCTGGCTGTGTGGGGGAGCACTGACAGTGCTGTATGTGTGGGGGGAGGACACTGACAGTGCTGGCTGTGTGGGGGGGAGCACTGACAGTGCTGGCTGTGTGGGGAGCACTGACAGTGACGGCTGTGTGGGGGGAGCACAGACAGTGCAGGCTGTGTGGGGGAGCACTGACAGTGATGGCTGTGTGGGGGAGCACTGACAGTGCAGGCTGTGTGGGGGAGCACTGACAGTGCTGGCTGTGTGGGGGGAGCACTGACAGTGCTGGCTGTGTGGGGGAGCACTGACAGTGCAGGCTGTGTGGGGGAGCACTGACAGTGCTGGCTGTGTGGGGGAGCACTGTCAGTGCTGGCTGTGTGTTGGGAGCACTGACAGTGCTGGCTGTGTGGGGTAGGAGCACTGACAGTGCTGGCTGTGTGGGGGGAGCACTGACAGTGCTGGCTGTTTGGGGGAAGCACTGACAGTGCTGGCTGTGTGGGGTAGGAGCACTGACAGTGCTGGCTGTGTGGGGGGAGCACTGACAGTGCTGGCTGTGTGACGGGAGCACTGACAGTGCTGGCTGTGTGGGGTAGGAGCACTGACAGTGCTGGTTGTGTGGGGAGCACTGACAGTACTGGCTGTTTGGGGGTAGCACTGACAGTGCTGGCTATATGGGGGAGCACTGACAGTGCTGGCTGTGTGGGGGAGCACTGACAGTGCTGGCTGTGTGGTGTGAGCACTGACAGTGCTGGCTGTTTGGGGGAGCACTGACAGTGCTGGCTGTGTGGGGTAGGAGCACTGACAGTGCTGGCTGTGTGTGGGGAGCAATGACAGTGCTGGCTGTGTGGGGTAGGAGCACTGACAGTGCTGGCTGTGTGGGGGAGCACTGACAGTGCTGAATGTTTGGGGAGAGCACTGACAGTGCTGGCTGTGTGGGGGAGCACTGACAGTGCTGAATGTTTGGGGAGAGCACTGACAGTGCTGGCTGTGTGGGGGAGCACTGACAGTGCTGGCTGTGTGGGGTAGGAGCACTGACAGTGCTGGCTGTGTGTGGGGAGCACTGACAGTGCTGGCTGTTTGGGGAGAGCACTGACAGTGCTGGCTGTGTGTGGGGAGCACTGACAGTGCTGGCTGTGTGGTGTGAGCACTGACAGTGCTGGCTGTGTGGGGGAGCACTGACAGTGCTGGCTGTATGGGGGAGCACTGACAGTGCTGGCTGTGTGGGGGGAGCACTGACAGTGATGGCTGTGTGGTTGGAGCTCTGACAGTGCTGGCTGTGTGGGGGGCACTGACAGTGCTGGCTGTGTGGGGGAGCACAGACAGTGTTGCCTGTGTGGGGGAGCACTGACAATGCTGGCTGTGTGGGGGGAGCACTGACAGTGCTGGCTGTGTGGTGGGAGCACTGACAGTGCTGGCTGTGTGCTGGGAGCACTGACAGTGCTGGCTGTGTGGTGGGAGAACTGACAGTGTTGGCTGTGTGGGGTTGCACTGGCAGTGCTGGCTCTGTGGGGGGGGGGAAGTGCACTGGCCGTGCTGGCTCTGTGGGGGGGAAGTGCACTGGCAGTGCTAGCTCTGTGGGGGGGGGAGTGCACTGGCCATGCTGGCTCTGTGGGGGGGAGTGCACTGGCAGTGCTGGCTCTGTGGGGGGGGTTGGAAGTGCACTGGCAGTGCTGGCTCTGTGGGGGGTAAGTGCACTGGCAGTGCTGGCTCTGTGGCTGGGGTGGGGAAGTGCACTTTCAGTGCTGGCTGTGTGGTGGGAGCACTGACAGTGCTGGCTAAGTGGTGGGAGAACTGACAGTGCTGGCTGTATGGGGGAGCACAGACAGTGCTGGCTGTGTGGTGGGAACACTGACAGTGCTGGCTGTGTGGGGGGAGCACTGACAGTGCTGGCTGTGTGGGGAGCACTAACAGTGCTGGCTGTGTGGGGAGCACTAACAGTGCTGGCTGTGTGATGGGAGCACTGACAGTGCTGGCAGTCTGGGGGGAGCACTGACAGTGCTGGCTGTGTGGTGGGAGCACTGACAGTGCTGGCTGTGTGGTGGGAACACTGACAGTGCTGGCTGTGTGGGGGGAGCACTGACAGTGCTGTCTGTGTTGGGGAGCACTGACAGTGCTGGCAGTGTGGGGGGAGGACTGACAGTGCTGGCTGTGTGGGGTGAGCACTGGCAGTGCTGGCTGTGTGGGGGAGCACTGACAGTGCTGGAAGTGTGGGGGAGCACTGATAGTGATGGCTGTGTGGTGGGAGCTCTGACAGTGCTGGCTGTGTGGTGGGGGCACTGACAGTGCTGGCTGTGTGGGGGAGCACTGACAGTGTTGGCTGTGTGGGGGAGCACTGACAGTGCTGGCTGTGGGGGGGGGGGGAAGTGCACTGGCAGTGCTGGCTGTGTGGGGGAGCACTGACAGTGCTGGCTGTGTGGGGGAGCACTGACAATGCTGGCTGTGTGGGGGGAGCACTGACAGTGCTGGCTGTGTGGTGGGAGCACTGACAGTGCTGGCTGTGTGGGGGAGCACTGACAGTGCTGGCTGTGTGGGGGGAGCACTGACAGTGCTGGCTGTGTGGTGGGAGCACTGACAGTGCTGGCTGTGTGGGGGAGCACTGACAGTGCTGGCTGTGTGGGGGGGAGCACTGACAGTGCTGGCTGTGTGGGGGAGTACTGACAGTGCTGTATGTGTGGGGGGAGGACACTGACAGTGCTGGCTGTGTGTGGAGGACTGACAGTGCTGGCTGTGTGGGGAGCACTGACAGTGCTGGCTGTGTGGGGGAGCACTGACAGTGCTGGCTGTGTGGTGGGAGCACTGGCAGTGCTGGTTGTGTGGTGGGAGCACTGACAGTGCTGGCTGTGTGGGGGAGCACTGACAGTGCTGGCTGTGTAGGGGAGCACTGACAGTGCTGTAGTGTGGGGGGAGGACACTGACAGTGCTGGTTGTGTAGGAGCAGCGCTGGCAGTGCTGGCTGTGTGGGGGAGCCCTGACAGTGCTGGCTGTGTGGTGGGAGCACTGACAGTGCTGGCTGTGTGGTGGGAGCACTGACATTGCTGGCTGTGTGGGGGGAGCACTGACAGTGCTGGCTGTGTGGTGGGAGCACAGACAGTGCTGGCTGTGTGGTGCGAGCACAGACAGTGCTGGCTGTGTGGTGGGAGCACTGATAGTTCTTGCTGTGGGGGGAGCACTGACCGTGCTGGCTGTGTGGGGGAGCACTGACATTGCTGGCTGTGTGGGGGAGCACTGACAGTCCTGGCTGTGTGGTGGGAGCACTGACAGTGCTGGCTGTGTGGGGGAGCACTGACAGTGCTGGCTGTGTGGGGTAGGAGCACTGACAGTGCTGGCTGTGTGGTGGGAGCACAGACAGTGCTGGCTGTGTGGTGGGAGCACTGATAGTTCTTGCTGTGTGGGGAGCACTGACAGTGCTGGCTGTGTGGGGGTGCACTGACATTGCTGGCTGTATGGGGGAGCACTGACAGTGCTGGCTGTGTGGTGGGAGCACTGGCAGTGCTGGCTGTGTGTTGGGAGCACTGACAGTGCTGGCTGTGTGGAGGGAGCACTGACAGTGCTCGCTTTGTGGGGGGAAGCACTGACAGTGCTGGCTGTGTGAGGGGAACACTGACAGTGCTGGCTGTGTGGGGGAGCACTGACACTAACTGGCTGTGTGGGGTGTGCACTGACAGTTCTGGCTGTGTGGTGGGTGCACTGACAGTGCTGGCTGTGTGGTGGGAGCACTGACAGTTCTGGCTGTGTGGTGGGGGCACTGACAGTGCTGGCTTTGTGTTGGGAGCACTGACAGTTCTGGCTGTGTGGGGGGAGCACTGACTGTGCTGGCTGTGTGTTGGGAGAACTGACAGTGCTGGCTGTGTGGTGGGAGCACTGACAGTGCTGGCTGTGTGGGGAGCACTGACAGTGCTGGCTGTGTGGTGGGAGCACTGACAGTGCTGGCTGTGTGGGGGAGCACTGACAGTGCTGGCATTGTGGGGGATCACAGACAGTGTTGGCTGTGTGGGGGAGCACTGACAATGCTGGCTGTGTGGGGGGAGCACTGACAGTGCTGGCTGTGTGGTGGGAGCACTGACAGTGCTGGCTGTGTGCTGGGAGCACTGACAGTGCTGGCTGTGTGGTGGGAGAACTGACAGTGTTGGCTGTGTGGGGAGCACTGGCAGTGCTGGCTCTGTGGAGGGGGGAAGTGCACTGGCAGTGCTGGCTCTGTGGGGGGGAAGTGGACTGGCAGTGCTAGCTCTGTGGGGGGGGGAGTGCACTGGCCATGCTGGCTCTGTGGGCGGTGGGGAGTGCACTGGCAGTGCTGGCTCTGTGGGGGGGTGGAAGTGCTCTGGCAGTGCTGGCTCTGTGGGGGGGAAGTGCACTGGCAGTGCTGGCTCTGTGGCTGGGGAGTGCACTGGCAGTGCTGGCTCTGTGGGGGGGGGAAGTGCACTGACAGTGCTGGATCTGTGGTGGGAGCACTGACAGTGCTGGCTGTGTGGGGGAGCACAGACAGTGCTGGCTGTGTGTTGTGGTAGCACTGACAGTGCCGGCTGTGTGATGGGAGCACTGACAGTGCTGGCTGTGTGGTGGGAGCACTGACAGTGCTGGCTGTGTGGGGGGAGCACTGACAGTGCTTGCTGTGTGGTGGGAGAACTGACAGTGCTGGCTGTGTGGTGGGAACACTGACAGTGCTGGCTGTGTGGGGGGAGCACTGACAGTGCTGGCTGTGTGGGGAGCACTGACAGTGCTGGCTGTGTGGTGGGAGCACAGACAGTGCTGGCTGTGTGGTGGGAGCACTGATAGTTCTGGCTGTGTGGGGAGCACTGACAGTGCTGGCTGTGTGGTGGGAGCACTGACAGTGCTGGCTGTGTGGTGGGAGCACTGACAGTGCTGGCTGTGTGGGGGAGCGCTGACAGTGCTGCCTGTGTGGGGAGCACTGACAGTGCTGGCTGTGTGGGGGAGCACTGACAGTGCTGGCTGTGTGGTGGGAGCACTGACAGTGCTGGCTGTGTGGTGGGAGCACTGACAGTGCTGGCTGTGTGGGGGAGCGCTGACAGTGCTGCCTGTGTGGGGAGCACTGACAGTGCTGGCTGTGTGGGGGAGCACTGACAGTGCTGGCTGTGTGGGGGAGCACTGGCAGTGCTGCCTGTGTGGGGAGCACTGACAGTGCTGGCTGTGTGGGGGGAGCACTGATAGTGCTGGCTGTGGAGGGGGGGAGTGCACTGGCAGTGCAGGCTGTGTGGGGGAGCACTGACAGTGCTGGCTGTGTGGGGGAGCACTGACAGTGCTGGCTGTGTGGGGGAGCACTGACAGTGCTGACTGTGTGGTGGGAGCACTGACAGTGCTGGCTGTGTGGGGGAGCACTGACAGTGCTGGCTGTGTGGAGGGGGAGCACTGACAGTGCTGGCTGTGTGGGGGAGTACTGACAGTGCTGTATGTGTGGGGGGAGGACACTTACAGTGCTGGCTGTGTGTGGAGGACTGACAGTGCTGGCTGTGTGGGGAGCACTGACAGTGCTGGCTGTGTGGGGGGAGCACTGACAGTGCTGTCTGTGTGGTGGGAGCACTGACAGTGCTGGCTGTGTGGGGGAGCACTGACAGTGCTGGCTGTGTGGTGGGAGCACAGACAGTGCTGGCTGTGTGGTGGGAGCACTGGTAGTTCTTGCTGTGTGGGGAGCACTGACAGTGCTGGCTGTGTGGTGGGAGCACAGACAGTGCTGGCTGTGTGGTGGGAGCACTGATTATTCTTGCTGTGTGGGGAGAACTGACAGTGCTGGCTGTGTGGGGGTGCACTGACATTGCTGGCTGTGTGGGGGAGCACTGACAGTGCTGGCTGTGTGGTGGGAGCACTGGCAGTGCTGGCTGAGTGGTGGGAGCACTGACAGTGCTGGCTGTGTGGGGGAGCACTGACAGTGCTGGCTGTGTGGGGGAGCACTGACAGTGCTGTAGTGTGGGGGGAGGACACTGACAGTGCTGGCTGTGTAGGAGCAGCGCTGGCAGTGCTGGCTGTGTGGGGGGCCCTGACAGTGCTGGCTCTGTGGTGGGAGCACTGACAGTGCTGACTGTGTGGTGGGAGCACTGACATTGCTGGCTGTGTGGGGGGAGCACTGACAGTGCTGGCTGTGTGGTGGGAGCACAGACAGTGCTGGCTGTGTGGTGGGAGCACAGACAGTGCTGGCTGTGTGGTGGGAGCACTGATAGTTCTTGCTGTGTGGGGAGCACTGACCGTGCTGGCTGTGTGGGGGAGCACTGACATTGCTGGCTGTGTGGGGGAGCACTGACAGTCCTGGCTGTGTGGTGGGAGCACTGGCGGTGCTGGCTGTGTGGGGGGAGCACAGACAGTGCTGGCTGTGTGGGGGGAGCACTGACAGTGCTGGTTGTGTGGTGGGAGCACTGACAGTGCTGGCTGTGTGGGGGAGCACTGACAGTGCTGGCTGTGTGGGGTAGGAGCACTGACAGTGCTGGCTGTGTGGTGGGAGCACAGACAGTGCTGGCTGTGTGGTGGGAGCACTGATAGTTCTTGCTGTGTGGGGAGCACTGACAGTGCTGGCTGTGTGGGGGTGCACTGACATTGCTGGCTGTATGGGGGAGCACTGACAGTGCTGGCTGTGTGGTGGGAGCACTGGCAGTGCTGGCTGTGTGTTGGGAGCACTGACAGTGCTGGCTGTGTGGAGGGAGCACTGACAGTGCTCGCTTTGTGGGGGGAAGCACTGACAGTGCTGGCTGTGTGAGGGGAACACTGACAGTGCTGGCTGTGTGGGGGAGCACTGACACTAACTGGCTGTGTGGGGTGTGCACTGACAGTTCTGGCTGTGTGGTGGGTGCACTGACAGTGCTGGCTGTGTGGTGGGAGCACTGACAGTTCTGGCTGTGTGGTGGGGGCACTGACAGTGCTGGCTTTGTGTTGGGAGCACTGACAGTTCTGGCTGTGTGGGGGGAGCACTGACTGTGCTGGCTGTGTGTTGGGAGAACTGACAGTGCTGGCTGTGTGGTGGGAGCACTGACAGTGCTGGCTGTGTGGGGAGCACTGACAGTGCTGGCTGTGTGGTGGGAGCACTGACAGTGCTGGCTGTGTGGGGGAGCACTGACAGTGCTGGCATTGTGGGGGATCACAGACAGTGTTGGCTGTGTGGGGGAGCACTGACAATGCTGGCTGTGTGGGGGGAGCACTGACAGTGCTGGCTGTGTGGTGGGAGCACTGACAGTGCTGGCTGTGTGCTGGGAGCACTGACAGTGCTGGCTGTGTGGTGGGAGAACTGACAGTGTTGGCTGTGTGGGGAGCACTGGCAGTGCTGGCTCTGTGGAGGGGGGAAGTGCACTGGCAGTGCTGGCTCTGTGGGGGGGAAGTGGACTGGCAGTGCTAGCTCTGTGGGGGGGGGAGTGCACTGGCCATGCTGGCTCTGTGGGGGGTGGGGAGTGCACTGGCAGTGCTGGCTCTGTGGGGGGGTGGAAGTGCTCTGGCAGTGCTGGCTCTGTGGGGGGGAAGTGCACTGGCAGTGCTGGCTCTGTGGCTGGGGAGTGCACTGGCAGTGCTGGCTCTGTGGGGGGGGGGAAGTGCACTGACAGTGCTGGATCTGTGGTGGGAGCACTGACAGTGCTGGCTGTGTGGGGGAGCACAGACAGTGCTGGCTGTGTGTTGTGGTAGCACTGACAGTGCCGGCTGTGTGATGGGAGCACTGACAGTGCTGGCTGTGTGGTGGGAGCACTGACAGTGCTGGCTGTGTGGGGGGAGCACTGACAGTGCTTGCTGTGTGGTGGGAGAACTGACAGTGCTGGCTGTGTGGTGGGAACACTGACAGTGCTGGCTGAGTGGGGGGAGCACTGACAGTGCTGGCTGTGTGGGGAGCACTGACAGTGCTGGCTGTGTGGTGGGAGCACAGACAGTGCTGGCTGTGTGGTGGGAGCACTGATAGTTCTGGCTGTGTGGGGAGCACTGACAGTGCTGGCTGTGTGGTGGGAGCACTGACAGTGCTGGCTGTGTGGTGGGAGCACTGACAGTGCTGGCTGTGTGGGGGAGCGCTGACAGTGCTGCCTGTGTGGGGAGCACTGACAGTGCTGGCTGTGTGGGGGAGCACTGACAGTGCTGGCTGTGTGGTGGGAGCACTGACAGTGCTGGCTGTGTGGTGGGAGCACTGACAGTGCTGGCTGTGTGGGGGAGCGCTGACAGTGCTGCCTGTGTGGGGAGCACTGACAGTGCTGGCTGTGTGGGGGAGCACTGACAGTGCTGGCTGTGTGGGGGAGCACTGGCAGTGCTGCCTGTGTGGGGAGCACTGACAGTGCTGGCTGTGTGGGGGGAGCACTGATAGTGCTGGCTGTGGAGGGGGGGAGTGCACTGGCAGTGCAGGCTGTGTGGGGGAGCACTGACAGTGCTGGCTGTGTGGGGGAGCACTGACAGTGCTGGCTGTGTGGGGGAGCACTGACAGTGCTGACTGTGTGGTGGGAGCACTGACAGTGCTGGCTGTGTGGTGGGAGCACTGACAGTGCTGACTGTGTGGTGGGAGCACTGACAGTGCTGGCTGTGTGGGGGAGCACTGACAGTGCTGGCTGTGTGGGGGGAGCACTGACAGTGCTGGCTGTGTTGTGGAGCACTGACAGTGCTGGTTGTGTGGTGGGAGCACTGACAGTGCTGGCTGTGTGGGGGAGCACTGACAGTGCTGGCTGTGTGGGGGGAGCACTGACAGTGCTGGCTGTGTTGTGGAGCACTGACAGTGCTGGTTGTGTGGGGGGAGCACTGACAGTGCTGGCTGTGTGGGGGGAGCACTGACAGTGCTGGCTGTGTTGTGGAGCACTGACAGTGCTGGTTGTGTGGTGGGAGCACTGGCAGTGCTGGCTGTGTGGGGGAGCACTGACAGTGCTGTATGTGTGGTGAGAGCACTGACAGAGCTGGCTGTGTGGGGGGAGCACTGACAGTGCTGGCTGTGTGGGGAGCACTGACAGTGACGGCTGTGTGGGGGGAGCACTGACAGTGCTGGCTGTGTGGGTTTAGCACTGACAGTGCTGGCTGTGTGGGGGAGCACTGACAGTGCTGGCTGTGTGGGTTTAGCACTGGCAGTGCTGGCTGTGTGGGGGAGCCATGACAGTGCTGGCTCTGTGGTGGGAGCACTGACAGTGCTGGCTGTGTGGTGGGAGCACAGACAGTGCTGGCTGTGTGGGGAGCACTGACAGTGCTGGCTGTGTGGTGGGAGCACCGACAGTGCTGGCTGTGTGGGGGAGCACTGACAGTGCTATCTGTGTGGAGGGAGCACTGACAGTGCTCGCTTTGTGGGGGGAAGCACTGACAGTGCTGGCTGTGTGAGGAGAGCACTGATAGCGCTGGCTGTGTGGGGTAGGAGCACTGAGAGTGCTGGCTGTGTGGGGTAGGAGCACTGACAGTGATGGCTGTGTGTGGCTAGCACTGACAGTGCTGGCTGTTTGGGGGGAGCACTGACAGTGCTGGCTGTGTGCGGGAGCACTGACAGTGCTGGCTGTGTGGGGTAGGAGCACTGACAGTGATGGCTGTGTGTGGCTAGCACTGACAGTGCTGGCTGTTTGGGGGGAGCACTGACAGTGCTGGCTGTGTGGTGTGAGCACTGACAGTGCTGGCAGTATGGGGGAGCACTGACAGTGCTGGCTGTGTGGGGTAGGAGCACTGAGAGTGCTGGCTGTGTGGTTGGAGCACTGACAGTGCTGGCTGTGTGTGGGAGCACTGACAGTGCTGGCTGTGTGGTGGGAGCACTGATAGTTCTGGCTGTGTGGGGAGCACTGACAGTGCTGGCTGTGTGGTGGGAGCAGTGACAGTGCTGGCTGTGTGGTGGGAGCACTGACAGTGCTGGCTCTGTGGTAGGAGCACTGATAGTTCTGGCTGTGTGGGGAGCACTGACAGTGCTGGCTGTGTGGTGGGAGCACTGACAGTGCTGGCTGTGTGGTGGGAGCACTGACAGTGCTGGCTGTGTGGGGGAGCACTGACAGTGCTGGCTGTGTGGAGGGAGCACTGACAGTGCTGGCTGTGTGGTGGGAGCACTGACAGTGCTGGCTGTGTGGTAGGAGCACTGATAGTTCTGGCTGTGTGGGGAGCACTGACAGTGCTGGCTGTGTGGAGGGAGCACTGACAGTGCTCGCTTTGTGGGGGGAAGCACTGACAGTGCTGGCTGTGTGAGGGGAGCACTGATAGCGCTGGCTGTGTGGGGTAGGAGCACTGAGAGTGCTGGCTGTGTGGTGGGAGCACTGACAGTGCTGGCTGTGTGCGGGAGCACTGACAGTGCTGGCTGTGTTGTGGGAGCACTGACAGTGCTGGCTGTGTGGGGTGGGAGCAGTGACAGTGCTGGCTGTGTGGGGGGAGCACTGACAGTGCTGGCTGTGTGTGGGAGCACTGACAGTGCTGGCTGTGTGGGGGAGCACTGACAGTGCTGGCTGTGTGGTGGGAGCACTGACAGCGCTGGCTGTGTGGGGGAGCACTGACAGTGCTGGCTGTGTTGTGGGAGCACTGACAGTGCTGGCTGTGTGGGGTGGGAGCAGTGACAGTGCTGGCTGTGTGGGGGAGCACTGACAGTGCTGGCTGTGTGGTGGGAGCACTGACAGCGCTGGCTGTGTGGGGGAGCACTGACAGTGCTGGCTGTGTTGTGGGAGCACTGACAGTGCTGGCTGTCTGGGGTGGGAGCAGTGACAGTGCGCGCTGTGTGGTGGGAGCACTGACAGTGCTGGCTGTGTGTTAGGAGCACTGACAGTGCTGGCTGTGTGTGGGAGCACTGACAGTGCTGCCTGTGTGGTGGGAGCACTGACAGTGCTGGCTTTGTGTGGGAGCACTGACAGTGCTGTCTGTGTGGTGGGAGCACTGACAGTGCTGGCTGTGTGGGGGGAGCACTGACAGCGCTGGCTGTGTGGTGGGAGCACTGACAGCGCTGGCTGTGTGGGGGAGCACTGACAGTGCTGGCTGTGTTGTGGGAGCACTGACAGTGCTGGCAGTGTGGGGTGGGAGCAGTGACAGTGCTGGCTGTGTGGGGGGGAGCACTGAAAGTGCTGGCTGTGTAGGAGCAGCGCTGGCAGTGCTGGCTGTGTGGGGGAGCACTGACAGTGCTGGCTGCGTGGTGGGAGCACTGACAGTGCTGGCTGTGTGGTGGGAGAACTGACAGTGCTGGCTGTGTGGTGGGAGCACTTACAGTGCTGGCTGTGTGGTGGGAGCACTGACAGTGCTGGCTGCGTGGGCGAGCACTGACAGTGCTGGCTGTATGGTGGGAGCACTGACAGTGCTGGCTGTGTGGGGGGAGCACTGACAGTGCTGGCTGTGTGGTGGGAGCACTGACAGTGCTGGCTGCGTGGGGGAGCACTGACAGTGCTGGCTGTGTGGTGGGAGCACTGACATTGCTGGCTCTGTGTTGGGAGCACTGACAGTGCTGGCTGTGTGGGGGAGCACTGACAGTGCTGGCTGTGTGGTGGGAGCACTGACAGTGCTGGCTGCGTGGGGGAGCACTGACAGTGCTGGCTGTGTGGGGGAGCACTGACAGTGCTGGCTGTGAGGGTGAGCACTGACAGTGCTGGCTGTGTGGGGGGAGCAATGACAGTACTGGCTGTGTGGTGGGAGCACTGACAGTGCTGGCTGTGTGGGGGGCGCACTGACCGTGCTGGCTGTGTGGGGAGCACTGACAGTGCTGGTTGTGTGGGGGATCACTGACAGTGCTGGCTGTGAGGGGCAGCACCGACAGTGCTGGCTGTGTGGTGGGAGCACTGACAGTGCTGGCTGCGTGGGGGAGCACTGACAGTGCTGGCTGTGTGGGGGAGCACTGACACTGCTGGCTGTGTGGGGGAGCACTGACGGTGCTGGCTGTGTGGGGAGCACTGGCAGTGCTGGCTGTGTGGGGGAGCACTGACAGTGTTGGCTGTGTAGGGGAGCAATGACTGTGCTGGCTGTGTGGGGGAGCACTGACTGTCCCGGCTGTGTGGTGGGAGCACTGACAGTGCTGGCTGTGTGGTGGGAGCACAGACAGTGCTGGCTGTGTGGTGGGAGCACAGACAGTGCTGGCTGTTTGGGGAGCACTGACAGTGCTGGCTGTGTGGGGGAGCACTGACAGTTCTGGCTGTGTGGTGGGAGCACAAACAGTGCTGGCTGTGTGGTGAGAGCACTGACAGTGCTGGCTGTGTGGTGGGAGCACTGACAGTGCTGGCTGTGTGAGGGAGCACTGGCAGTGCTGGCTGTGTGGTGGGAGCACTGACAGTGCTGGCTGTGTGGTGGGAGCACTGATAGTGCTGGCTGTGTGCTGGGAGCACTGATAATGCTGGCTGTGTGGTATGAGCACTGACAGTGCTGGCCTTGGGAGGGTGGAGCACAGACAGTGCTGGCTGTGTGGGGGGAGCACTGACAGTGCTGGCTGTGTGGTGGGAGCACTGGTAGTGCTGGCTGTGTGGTGGCAGCACTGACAGTGCTGGCCTTGGGATGGGGAAGCACTGACAGTGCAGGCTGTGTGGGGGAGCACTGGCAGTGCTGGCTGTGTGGTGGGAGCACTGGCAGTGCTGGCTGTGTGGGGGAGCGCTGACAGTGCTGGCTATGTGGGGGAGCACTGGCAGTGCTGGCTGTGGGATTGCTGAAAATTGCCATAAATGGTTGCCGTGTACTGACATAAAAAGGCTGCCGTGAACTGATGTAAAATGGTCACCGTGAACTAACATATAATGGCCACAGTGATGGCTGTGTTGTGGGAGCACCGACAGTGCAGGCTGACATAAAATGGCCACTGTGAACTGACATATAATGGCCACCGTGAACTGACATAAAATGGCTGCCGTGAACTGATATAAAATGGCCAACGTGAACTGACATAAAATGGCCACCGTGAACTGACTTAAAATGGCCACCGTGAACTGACATAAAATGGACCCCTTCAACCGACATTAAATGACCACCGTGAACTGACATAAAATGGCTGCCGTGAACTGACATAAAATGGCCACCGTAAATGGACATAAAATGGCTGCCGTGAGCTCACATAAAATAGCCACCGTGACCTGACATAAAATGGCCTCCGTGAACTGACATACAATGGCCACCGTGATCTGACATAAAATGGCCACTGAGAGCTGTAATAAAATGGTTACCTTCAAACGACATAAAATGACCACCGTGATCTGACATAAAATGGCCACTGAGAGCTGTAATAAAATGGTTACCTTCAAACGACATAAAATGACCACCGTGAACTGACATAAAATGGCCACCGTGTACTGACATTAAATGGCCCCTTCGACTGAATAAAATGCCCCCCGTGAACTGACATAAAATGGCCACTGTGAACTGACATAAAATGGCCACCGTGAACTGACATAAAATGGCCCCCGTGAACCAACATGAACTGGCCACCGCAACTGAAATTAAATGGCCATTGCAAACTGACATAAAATGGCCATTGTGATCTGACATACAATGGCCACCGTGAACTGCCATAAAATGGCCACCGTCAACTGAGATAAAATGGCCATTGCAACCTGATGTAAAATGGCCATTGTGAACTGACATACAATGGCCATGGTGAACTGACATGCAATGGCCACCATGAACTGACATAAAATGGCCATTGTGAACAGACATAAAATGGCCATTGTGAACAGACATAAAATGACTATTGTGAACTGACATACAATGGCCACCGTGAACCTGACATAAAATGGCCATTGTGAACTGACATAAAATGGCCACCGTGAACTGACATAAAATGTACCCTGTGAACTGACATAAAATGGCCATTGTGAACTGACATACAAGGGACACCATGAACTGACATAAAATGGCCATTGTGAACTGATATACAATGGCTACCGTGAATTGACATAAAATGGCCACTGTGAACTGACATAAAATGGCCATTGTGAACTGACATAAAATGGCCACCGTGAACTGACATTAAATGGACCCCGTGAACTGACATAAAATGGCCATTGTGAACCGACATACAATGGCCACCATGAACTGACATAAAATGGCCATTGTGAACTGATATAGAATGGCTACCGTAAATTAACATAAAATGGCCTCTGTGAACTGACATAAAATGGCCATTGAAAACTGACATACAATGGCCATTGTGAACTGACATACAATGGCCCCCGTGAACTGACATAAACTGTCCATTGTGAACTGACATACAATGGACGCCATGAACTGTCATACAATGGCCACCGTGAACTGACATAAAATGGCCATTGCGAGCTGACATAAAATGGCCCCCGTCAACCGACATAAAATGACCACCGTGAACTGACATAAAATGGCCACCATGTACTGACATAAAATGGCCCCCATCGACTGAATAAAATGGCCCCCGTGAACTGACATAAAATGGCCACTGTGAACTGAGATAAAATGGCCACCGTGAACTGACATAAAATGACAATTGTGTACTGACATACAATAGCCACCATGAACTGACATAAAATGGCCCCCGTGAACTGACATAAAATGGCCACCGTGAACTGACATAACATGGCCCCCGTGAACCAACATGAACTGTCCACCGCAACTGAGATAAAATGGCCATTGCAAACTGACATAAAATGGCCATTGTGAACTCACATACAATGACCACCGTGAACTGACACAAAATGGCCACCGTCAACTGAGAAAAAATGGCCATTGCAAACTGTCATAAAATGGCCATTGTGAACTGACAAACAATGGCCATTGTGAACTGACATAAAAGGGCCCCCGTGAACTGACATAAACTGTCCATTGTGAACTGACATAAAATGGCAATTGTGAACTGACACAAAATGGCCATTGTGAACTGACGTAAAATGGACCCCGTGAACTGACATAAAATGGCCACTGTGAACTGACATAACATGGCCCCCGTGAACCAAACATGAACTGGCAACCGTAACTGAGATAAAATGGCCATTGCAAACTGACATAAACTGTCCATTGTGAACTGACATAAAATGGCCATTGTGAACTGACACAAAATGGTCATTGTGAACTGACATAAAATGGACCCCGTGAACTGACATAAAATGGCCACTGTGAACTGACATAACATGGCCCCCGTGAACCAAACATGAACTGGCAACCGCAACTGAGATAAAATGGCCATTGCAAACTGACATAAAATGGCCATTGTGAAATGACATACAATGGACACCGTGAACTGACACAAAATTGCCACCGTCAACTGAGAAAAAATGGTCATTGCAAACTGATATAAAATGGCCATTGTGAACTGACATACAATGGCCACCATGAACTGACATAAAATGGCCATTGTGAACTGACATAAAATGGCCATTGTGAACTGACTTACAATGGCCAACGTGAACTGACATAAAATGGCCATTGAGAACTGACATAAAATGGCCATTGTGAACTGACATAAAATAGACCCCGTGAACTGACATAAAATGGCCATTGTGAACTGACATACAATAGCCCCCGTGAACTGACATAAAATGGCCAATGTGAACTGACATAAAATGGCCCCCGTGAACTGACATAAACTGTCCATTGTGAACTGGCATAAAATGGCCATTGTGAACTGACATAAAATGGCCATTGTGAACTGACATAAAATGGAGCCCGTGAACTGACATAAAATGGCCACTGTGAACTGACATAACATGGCCCCCGTGAACCAAACATGAACTGGCCACCGCAACTGAGATAAAATGGCCATTGCAAACTGACATAAAATGGCCATTGTGAACTGACATATAATGGCCACCGTGAACTGACACAAAATGGCCACCGTCAACTGAGAAAAATGGCCATTGCAAACTGACATAAAATGGCCATTGTGAACTGACACAAAATGGTCATTGTGAACTGACATAAAATGGACCCCGTGAACTGACATAAAATGGCCACTGTGAACTGACATAACATGGCCCCCGTGAACCAAACATGAACTGGCAACCGCAACTGAGATAAAATGGCCATTGCAAACTGACATAAAATGGCCATTGTGAAATGACATACAATGGACACCGTGAACTGACACAAAATTGCCACCGTCAACTGAGAAAAAATGGTCATTGCAAACTGATATAAAATGGCCATTGTGAACTGACATACAATGGCCACCATGAACTGACATAAAATGGCCATTGTGAACTGACATAAAATGGCCATTGTGAACTGACTTACAATGGCCAACGTGAACTGACATAAAATGGCCATTGAGAACTGACATAAAATGGCCATTGTGAACTGACATAAAATGGACCCCGTGAACTGACATAAAATGGCCATTGTGAACTGACATACAATAGCCCCCGTGAACTGACATAAAATGGCCAATGTGAACTGACATAAAATGGCCCCCGTGAACTGACATAAACTGTCCATTGTGAACTGGCATAAAATGGCCATTGTGAACTGACATAAAATGGCCATTGTGAACTGACATAAAATGGAGCCCGTGAACTGACATAAAATGGCCACTGTGAACTGACATAACATGGCCCCCGTGAACCAAACATGAACTGGCCACCGCAACTGAGATAAAATGGCCATTGCAAACTGACATAAAATGGCCATTGTGAACTGACATATAATGGCCACCGTGAACTGACACAAAATGGCCACCGTCAACTGAGAAAAATGGCCATTGCAAACTGACATAAAATGGCCATTGTGAACTGACATACAATGGCCAATGTGAACTGACATACAATGGCCACCATGAACTGACATAAAATGGCCATTGTGAACTGACATAAAATGGCCATTGTGAACTGACATAAAATGGCCATTGTGAACTGACTTACAATGGCCACCGTGATCTGACATAAAATGGCCATTGTGAACTGACATAAAATCGCCATTGTGAACTGACATAAAATGGACCCCGTGAACTGAATTAAAATGGCCATTGTGAACTGACATACAATGGGCCGCGTGAACTGACATAAAATGGCCAATGTGAACTGACATAAAATGGCCCCCGTGAATTGACATAAAATGGCCATTGCGACCTGACATAAAAAGGCCCCCGTGAACTGACATAAAATGTCCATTGTGAACTGACATACAATGGCCATTGCGACCTGACATAAAATGGCCCCCGTGAACTGACATAAACTGTCCATTGTGAACTGGCATAAAATGGCCATTGTGAACTGACATAAAATGGCCATTGTGAACTGACATAAAATGGAGCCCGTGAACTGACATAAAATGGCCACTGTGAACTGACATAACATGGCCCCCGTGAACCAAACATGAACTGGCCACCGCAACTGAGATAAAATGGCCATTGCAAACTGACATAAAATGGCCATTGTGAACTGACATATAATGGCCACCGTGAACTGACACAAAATGGCCACCGTCAACTGAGAAAAATGGCCAATGCAAACTGACATAAAATGGCCATTGTGAACTGACATACAATGGCCAATGTGAACTGACATACAATGGCCACCATGAACTGACATAAAATGGCCATTGTGAACTGACATAAAATGGCCATTGTGAACTGACATAAAATGGCCATTGTGAACTGACTTACAATGGCCACCGTGATCTGACATAAAATGGCCATTGTGAACTGACATAAAATCGCCATTGTGAACTGACATAAAATGGACCCCGTGAACTGAATTAAAATGGCCATTGTGAACTGACATACAATGGCCCCCGTGAACTGACATAAAATGGCCAATGTGAACTGACATAAAATGGCCCCCGTGAATTGACATAAAATGGCCATTGCGACCTGACATAAAATGGCCCCCGTGAACTGACATAAACTGTCCATTGTGAACTGGCATAAAATGGCCTTTGCGACCTGACATAAAAAGGCCCCCGTGAACTGACATAAACTGTCCATTCTGAACTGACATACAATGGTCATTGCGACCTGACATAAAATGGCCCCCGTGAACTGACATAAACTGTCCATTGTGAACTGACATAAACTGTCCATTCTGAACTGACATACAATGGTCATTGCGACCTGACATAAAATGGCCCCCGTGAACTGACATAAAATGGCCAATGTGAACTGACATAAAATGGCCCCCGTGAACTGACATAAACTGTCCATTGTGAACTGGCATAAAATGGCCATTGTGAACTGACATAAAATGGCCATTGTGAACTGACATAAAATGGAGCCCGTGAACTGACATAAAATGGCCACTGTGAACTGACATAACATGGCCCCCGTGAACCAAACATGAACTGGCCACCGCAACTGAGATAAAATGGCCATTGCAAACTGACATAAAATGGCCATTGTGAACTGACATACAATGGCCACCGTGAACTGACACAAAATGGCCACCGTCAACTGAGAAAAATGGCCATTGCAAACTGACATAAAATGGCCATTGTGAACTGACATACAATGGCCAATGTGAACTGACATACAATGGCCACCTCGAACTGACATAAAATGGCCATTGTGAACTGACATAAAATGGCCATTGTGAACTGACATAAAATGGCCATTGTGAACTGACTTACAATGGCCACCGTGATCTGACATAAAATGGCCATTGTGAACTGACATAAAATGGCCATTGTGAACTGACATAAAATGGACCCCGTGAACTGAATTAAAATGGCCCCCGTGAACTGACATAAAATGGCCAATGTGAACTGACATAAAATGGCCCCCGTGAATTGACATAAAATGGCCATTGCGACCTGACATAAAAAGGCCCCCGTGAACTGACATAAAATGTCCATTGTGAACTGACATACAATGGCCATTGCGACCTGACATAAAATGGCCCCCGTGAACTGACATAAACTGTCCATTGTGAACTGGCATAAAATGGCCTTTGCGACCTGACATAAAAAGGCCCCCGTGAACTGACATAAACTGTCCATTCTGAACTGACATACAATGGTCATTGCGACCTGACATAAAATGGCCCCCGTGAACTGACATAAACTGTCCATTGTGAACTGACATAAACTGTCCATTCTGAACTGACATACAATGGTTATTGTGACCTGACATAAAATGGCCCCCGTGAACTGACATAAACTGTCCATTATGAACTGACATAAAATGGCCATTGCGACCTGACATAAAATGGCCCCCGTGAACTGACATAAAATGGCCATTGTGAACTGACATAAAATGGCCACTGTGAACTGACATAAACTGTCCATTATGAACTGACATAAAATGGCCATTGCGACCTGACATAAAATGGCCCCCGTGAACTGACATAAAATCGCCATTGTGAACTGACATAAAATGGCCACTGTGAACTGACATAAAATGGCCACCGTGAGTTGACATAAAATGGCCACCGTGAATTGAGATAAAATGGCCCCCGTGATCCGACATAAACTATCCATTGCAAATTGACATAAAATGGCCATTCTGAACTGACATACAATGGCCACCGTGAACTGACATAAAATGGCCATTGCAAATTGACATAAAATGACTATTGTGAACTGACATAAAATGGCCATTGTGAACTGACATAAAATGGCCATTGTGAACTGACATAAAATGGCCATTGTGAACTGACATAAAATGGCCATTGTGAACTGATATACAATGGCCATCGTGAACTGACATAAAATGGCCGTTGTGAACTGACATAAAATGGCCATTGTGAACTGACATACAATGGCCACCGTGAACTGATATAAAATGGCCATTGCGACCTAACCTAAAAAGGCCCCCGTGAACTGACATGAACTGTCCATTGTTAACTGACATAAAATGGCTATTGTGAACTGACAGAAAATGGCTCCCGTGAACCGACATAAAATGGCCACCGTGAACTGACATTCAATGGCCATTGTGAACTGACATACAATGGCCATTGTGAACTGACATACTAATGGCTATCGCGAACTGATGTAAAATGGCCACCGTGAACTGACATAAAATGGCTCCGGTGAACTGACAGAAAATGGCCGACTGCTGATTGTGGATTTTGTTTTGGCAGAGTCCCAGAGAGAGACGGAGAGACGCAGAGACCAAGAGAGATGGAGAGGGGAGAACACCCTCCCCCCCCCCCCCACCGAGAGAGATGGAGAAGGGGAACCCCCCCACCGAGAGAGATGGAGAAGGGGGACCCCCCCACAGAGAGAGATGGAGTGGGTGGAACCCCCCTCCCCCCACCGAGAGAGATGGAGAAGGAGACCCCCCTCAAAGCGCGATGGAGAAGGGGGAACCCCCCCCACCGACAGAGAGATGGAGAGGGTGGAACCACCCCCCCCCGGGAGAGATGGAGAGGGGGGAACTCCCCCCCCCCACCGAGAGAGATGGAGAGGGTGGAACTCCCCCCCCGCCGAGAGAGATGGAGAGGGGGGTCCCCCCCACCAAGAGAGATGGAGAGGGGGGAACCCTGGCCCCACCGAGAGAGATGGAGAGGGCGGACCCCCCCCCCCCCCCGCCGAGAGAGATGGAGACGGGGTCCCCCCCACCGAGAGAGATGGAGAGAGGGGACCCCCCCCCGCCGAGAGAGATGGAGACGGGGTCCCCCCCACCGAGAGAGATGGAGAGGGGGACCCCCCACCGAGTGAGATGGAGAGGGGGGACCCCCCACCGAGTGAGATGGAGAGGGGGGACTCCCCACCGAGAGAGATAGAGAGGGGGGAACCCTGCCCCCACCGAGAGAGATGGAGACGGGGTCCCCCCCACCGAGAGAGATGGAGAGGGGGGACTCCCCACCGAGAGAGATAGAGAGGGGGGAACCCTGCCCCCACCGAGAGAGATGGAGAGAGGGGACTCCCCACCGAGTGAGGTGGAGAGAGGGGACTCCCCACCGAGTGAGGTGGAGAGGGGGGACTCCCCACCGAGAGAGATGGAGAGAGGGGACCCCCCACCGAGAGAGATAGAGAGGGGGGACTCCCCACCGAGAGAGATAGAGAGGGGGGACCCCCCCACCAAGAGAGATAGAGAGGCGGGAACCCCCCACCCACCGAGAGAGATGGAGAGGGGGGAACTCCCCCCCCACCGAGAGATAGAGAGGGGGGACCCCCCCACCGAGAGAGATGGAGAGGCGGGAACCCCCCACCCACCGAGAGAGATGGAGAGGGGGGAACTCCCCCTCCACCGAGAGAGATGGAGAGGGTGGACCCCCCCCCCACCGAGAGAGATGGAGAGGCGGGAGCCCCCCCCCCCGCCGAGAGAGAGATGGAGAGGGGGGAACTCCCCCTCCACCGAGAGAGATGGAGAGGGTGGACCCCCCCCCCACCGAGAGAGATGGAGACGGGGTCCCCCCCACCGAGAGAGATGGAGACGGGGTCCCCCCCGCCGAGAGAGATGGAGGGGGTCCCCCCTCCACTGAGAGAGATGGAGAGGGGGGACCCACCCCAACGAGAGAGATGTAGAGGGGGGAACTCCCCCTCCACCGAGAGAGATGGAGAGGGTGGACCCCCCCCCCCCGCCGAGAGAGATGGAGAGGGGGAACTCCCCACCAAGAGAGATGGAGAGGGGGGACCTCCCCACCCCACCGAGGGAGATGGAGAGGGGGGACCCACCCCAACGAGAGAGATGTAGAGGGGGGAACTCCCCCTCCACCGAGAGAGATGGAGAAGGAGATCTCCCACAAAGCGTAATGGAGAGGGGGGATCCTTGCCCCCACCGAGAGAGATGGAGAGGGTGGACCCCCCCCCCCCACCGAGAGAGATGGAGACGGGGTCCCCCCCACCGAGAGAGATGGAGAGAGGGGACCCCCCACCGAGAGAGATGGAGAGGGGGGACTCCCCCAGCGAGAGTGATGGAGAGGGGGACCCCCCCACCGAGGGAGATGGAGAGGGGGGACTCCCCCTCCACCGAGAGAGAAGGAGAGGGCGACCCCCCCCCCCACCACCGAGAGAGATGGAGAGGGGGGACCCCCCACCGAGAGAGATGGAGAGGGGGGACTCCCCACCGAGAGAGATGGAGAGGCGGGAACCCCCCACCCACCGAGAGAGATGGAGAGGGTGGACCACCCCCCCCCCCCCGCCGAGAGAGATGGAGAGGGGGAACTCCCCCTCCACCGAGAGAGATGGAGAGGGTGGACCCCCCCCCCCGCCGAGAGAGATGGAGAGGGGGAACTCCCCACCTAGAGAGATGGAGAGGGGGGACCCCCCACCCCGCCGAGAGAGATGGAGGGGGGTCCCCCCTCCACCGAGAGAGATGGAGAGGGGGGACCCACCCCAACGAGAGAGATGTAGAGGGGGGACCCCCCCCCCCGCCGAGAGAGATGGAGAGGGGGGACTCCCCCAGCGAGAGAGATGGAGAGGGGGGACCCCCCCCCCCCACCGAGAGAGATGGAGACGGGGTCCCCCCACGGAGAGAGATGGAGACGGGGTCCCCCCCACCGAGAGAGATTGAGACGGGGTCCCCGCCACCGAGAGAGATGGAGAGAGGGGACCCCCCACCGAGAGAGATGGAGAGGGGGGACCCCCCCACCGAGAGAGATGGAGAGGGGGGACTCCCCCAGCGAGAGAGATGGAGAGGGGGGACCCCCCCCACCGAGAGAGATGGAGACGGGGTCCCCCCACGGAGAGAGATGGAGAGTGGGGACCCCCCACCGAGAGAGATGGAGAGGGGGGACCCCCCCACCGAGAAAGATGGAGAGGGGGGACTCCCCCAGCGAGAGAGATGGAGAGGGGGGACCCCCCACCGAGAGAGATAGAGAGGCGGGAACCCCCCACCCACCGAGAGAGATGGAGAGGGGGGAACTCCCCCTCCACCGAGAGAAATGGAGAGGGTGGACGCCCCCCCGCTGAGAGAGATGGAGGGGGGTCCCCCCCTCCACCGAGAGAGATGGAGAGGGGGGAACCCTGCCCCCACCGAGAGAGATGTAGAGGGGGACCCCCCACCGAGAGAGATGGAGAGGGGGGACTCCCCCACCGAGAGATGGAGAGGGGGGGACCCTTTCCCCCACCCCCACCGAGACGGAGAGGAAAACTGCAGGGGATGGGCACAATGGAAATGTGGAGCTTGTTCAAGGAACAGCTACTGCGTGTCTTTGATAAGTATGTACCTGTCAGGCAGGGAGGAAGTGGTCGAGCAAGGGAACCGTGGTTTACTAAGGCAGTCGAAACACTTGTCTAGAGGAAGAAGGAAGGAGGCTTATGTAAAGATGAGACATGAAGGTTCAGTAAGGGCGCTCGAGAGTTACAAGTTAGCTAGGAAGGACCTAAAGAGGGAGCTAAGAAGAGTCAGGAGGGGACATGAGAAGTCTTTGGCAGGTCGGATCAAGGATAACCCTAAAGCTTTCTATAGATATGATGTGGAGATGCCAGCGTTGGACTGGGGTGAGCACAGTACGAAGTCTTACAACACCAGGTTAAAGTCCAAGAGGTTTGTTTCGATGTCACTAACTTTCGGAGCGCTGCTCCTTCCTCAGGTGAATGAAGAGGTCTGTTCCAGAAACATATGTACAGACAAATTCAAAGATGCCAAACAATGCTAGGAATGCAAGCATTAGCAGGTGATTAAATCTTTACAGATCCAGAGATGGGGTAACCCCAGGTTAAAGAGGTGTGAATTGTGTCAAGCCAGGACAGTTGGTACGATTTCGCAGGCCAGATGGTGGGGGATGAATGTAATGCGACATGAATCCCAGGTCCCGGTTGAGGCCGCACTCATGTGTGCGGAACTTGGCTATAAGTTTCTGCTCGGCGATTCTGCGTTGTCGCGGGTCCTGAAGGCCGCCTTGGAGAACGCTTAACCGGAGATCAGAGGCTGAATGCCCTTGACTGCTGAAGTGTTCCCCGACTGGAAGGGAACATTCCTGCCTGGTGATTGTTGCGCGATGTCCGTTCATTCTAGATATGTCAGGTTTCTATAGATATGTCAGGAATAAAAGAATGACTAGGGTAAGGGTAGGGCCAGTCAAGGACAGTAGTGGGAAGTTGTGCTTGGAGTCCGAGGAGATAGGCGAGGTGCTATATGAATATTTTTCATCACTATTCACACAGCAAAAAGACAATGTTGACGAGGAGAATACTGAGATTCAGGCTACTATACTAGAAGGGCTTGATGTTCATAAGGAGGAGGTGTTAACTATTCTGGAAAGGGTGAAAATTGATAAGTCCCCTGGGCCGGATACGATTTATCCTAGGATTCTCTGGGAAGCTAGGGAGGAGATTACAGAGCCTTTGGCTTTGATCTTTAAGTCATCTTTGTCAACAGGAATAGTGCCAGAAGACTGGAGGATAGCAAATGTTGTCCCCTTGTTCAAGAAGGAGAGTAGAGACAACCCCGGTAAATATAGACCAGTGAGCCTAACGTCTGTTGTGGGCAAAATCTTGGAAAGGTTTATAAGAGATAGGGTGTATAATCATCTGGAAAGGAATAATTTGATTAGGCATAGTCAACACGGTTTCGTGAAGGGTCGGTTGTGCCTCACAGACCATATAGGGTTCTTTGAGAAGGTGAGAAACAGGTGGATGAGGGTAAAGCAGTTGATGTGGTGTATATGGATTTCAGTAAAGCATTGACAAGGTTCCCCACGGTAGGCTACTGCAGAAAATACGGAAGCATGGGATTCAGGAAGATTTAGCAGTTTGGATCAGAAATTGGCTAGCTGGAAGAAGACAAAGGGTGGTGGTTGATGGGAAGTGTTCAGACTGGAGTCCAGTTACTAGTGGTGTACCACAAGGATCTGTTTTGGGTCCACTGCTATTTGTCATTTTTATAAATGACCTGGAGGAGGGCGTAGAAGGATGGGTGAGTAAATTTGCAGATGATACTAAAGTCGGTGGAGTTGTGGACAGTGCGGAAGGATGTTACAAGTTACAGAGGGACATAGATAAGCTGCAGCGCTGGGCTGAGAGGTGGCAAATGGAGTTTAATGCAGAAAAGTGTGAGGTGATTGATTTTTTAAGGAATAACAGGAAGACAGAGTACTGGGCTAATGGTAAGATTCTTGGCAGTGTGGATGAGCAGAGAGATCTCGGTGTCCATGTACATAGATCCCTGAAAGTTGCCACTCAGGTTGAGAGGGTTGTTAAGAAGGCGTACGGTGTGTTAGCTTTTATTGGTAGAGTGTCTGAGTTTCGGAGCCATGAGGTCATGTTGCAGCTGTACAAAACTCTGGTGCGGCCGCTTTTGGAGAATTGCATGCAATTCTGGTCGCCGCATTATAGGAAGGATGTGGAAGCATTGGAAAGGGTGCAGAGGAGATTTACCAGAATGTTGCCTGGTATGGAGGGAAGATCTTATGAGGAAAGGCTGAGGGACTTGAGGCTGTTTTCGATAGAGAGAAGAAGGTTAAGAGGTGACTTAATTGAGGCATACAAGATGATCAGAGGATTGGATAGGGTGGACAGTGAGAGCCTTTTTCCTTGGATGGTGATGTCTAGCACGAGGGGAAATAGCTTTAAATTGAGGGGAGATAGATATAGGACAGATGTCAGAGGTACGTTCTTTACTCAGAGGGTAGTAAGGGCGTGGAATGCCCTGCCTGCAACAGTAGTGGACTCGCCAACACTAAGGGCATTCAAATGGTCATTGGATAGACATATGGACGATAAGGGAATAGTGTAGATGGGCTTTAGAGTGGTTTCACAGGTCGGCGCAACATCGAGGGCCGAAGGGCCTGTAATGCGCCGTAATGTTCTATGAGAGAGATGGAGAGGGGGTAACACCCCCCGCCCACCGAGAGTGATGGAGAGTGGGGACCCCCCACCGAGAGAGATGGAGAGGGGGGACCCCCCCCCCCCCACCGAGAGGGTTGGAGAGGGGGGAACCCCCACCCCACCGAGAGATATGGAGAGGGGGGAACCCCCCCCACCGAGAGAGGTGGAGAGGGGGAATCCCCCCACAACGAGAGATGGAGGGGGGAATCCCCCCCCCACCGAGAGTTGTGGAGAGGGGGGAACCCCAACCCCCACTGAGAGGGATGGAGAGGGGGACCCCCCCTCCACCGAGAGAGATCAAGAGGGGGGGACCCCCCCCACCGAGAGGGATGGAGAGGGGGAAGCCCCCCACCGAGTGAGAAGGAGAGGGGGGAAGCCCCCCACCAGGAGGGATGGAGAGGGGGGAACCCCCACCCCCACCGAGAGAGATGGAGTGGGGGAACCACCACCCCCACCGAGAGGGATGGAGAGGGGGGAACCCCCACCGAGAGAGATGGAGAGGGGGAGCCACCTCCCCACCGAGAGGGATGGAGAGGGGGGATCCCCCCTACCGAGAGGGATGGAGAGGGGGAAACCCCCCCCCCACTGAGATGGATGGAGAGGGGGGAACCCCCCCCACCGAGAAAGATGGAGAGGGGGAACCACCTCCCACCGAGAGGGATGGAGAGGGGGAAACCACCCCCCCCCACTGAGATGGATGGAGAGGGGGGAACCCCCCCCACCGAGAAAGATGGAGAGGGGGAACCACCTCCCACCGAGAGGGATGGAGAGGGGGAAGCCCCCCACCGAGTGAGAAGGAGAGGGGGGAAGCCCCCCACCAGGAGGGATGGAGAGGGGGGAACCCCCACCCCCACCGAGAGAGATGGAGTGGGGGAACCACCACCCCCACCGAGAGGGATGGAGAGGGGGGAACCCCCACCGAGAGAGATGGAGAGGGGGAGCCACCTCCCCACCGAGAGGGATGGAGAGGGGGGATCCCCCCTACCGAGAGGGATGGAGAGGGGGAAACCCCCCCCCCACTGAGATGGATGGAGAGGGGGGAACCCCCCCCACCGAGAAAGATGGAGAGGGGGAACCACCTCCCACCGAGAGGGATGGAGAGGGGGAAACCCCCCCCCCCCACTGAGATGGATGGAGAGGGGGGAACCCCCCCCACCGAGAAAGATGGAGAGGGGGAACCACCTCCCACCGAGAGGGATGGAGAGGGGGTCCGCCCCCCCACCGAGAGAGATGGAGAGGGGTGAACCCCCGCCCCACCACCGAGAGAGATGGAGAGGGGGGAACCCCCCCCCCACCAAGAGAGATGGAGAGGGGTGAACCCCCACCCCACCACCGAGAGAGATGGAGAGGGGGGAACCCCCCCCCACCGAGAGAGATGGAGAGGGGTGAACCCCCGCCCCACCACCGAGAGAGATGGAGAGGGGGGAACCCCCCCCCCCACAGAGAGAGATGGAGGGGGGAATCCCCCCACACCGAGAGAGATGGAGAGGGGGGAACCCTCACCCCACCGAGAGAGATGGGGAGGGGGACCCCCCCCCCACCGAGAGGGATGGAGAGGGGGACCCCTCCCCCCACCGAGAGAGATGGGGAGGGGGTACCCCCCCCCCAATTCACTGAAAGAACACGGCTGAAACCGATGGAGGGAGAAAAGAAAGGGGGGGTAAGGGGGTAAACAAGGAGCAGGGGGTCACACACCAGGTCGGCCCCGAAGGGCATCACGGAGGGTCTGCGGGGGAGAGAGGGGAAGGGTTAGGGAAAGGGGGGTTGGGGGGGGGGGGGGCAGACACGCCGAACTGAACGGCAACAGTTTGTAACGATAGAAACGTAAGAGAAAGCCTTTTCACTCTCTGAGAAATGTAAACTAGCCGCAATGCACAGAATTGTGGAAACGGCAATAAAAAGATTTTTACAATAAATTCAGAGCCCTGTTCAGTTTTTCCAATTAGGGGCAACTTAGCGTGGCCCATCCACCTGCCCTGCACATCTTTGGGTTGTGGGGGTGAAACACACGCAGACACAGGGAGAATGTGCAAACTCCACACGGACAGTGACCCAGAGCCGGGACTGAACAGTGGTTAGCACTGCTGCCTCACAGCTACAGGATCCCAGGTTCGATTCCCGGCTTGGGTCACTGTCTGTGCGGAGTCTGGACGTCCTCCCCGTGTCTGCGTGGGCTTCCTCCGGGTGCTCCGGTTTCCTCCCATCGCCCAAAGACATGCAGGTTAGGTGGGTTGGCCGTGATAAATCCAAATTGCCCACAGTATCTAAAGATGTTCAGGTTAGGTGGGGTGACAGCGACGGGGTAGGGGAGTGGGCCCAGGTATGGCGCTCTCTTCAGGGTTCACACTGTCTCTGTCATTATTGTTTACACCGACAATGCTGCCAAACTTTCTATCAAACTTTCTATCTCATTATCTTCAATCAGTACTCAACAAAGTCAAACTGAGACACACAGATACACACACACACACACACACACACAGGCATACACACACACACAGACACACACACACACACAGACACACACAGACACACACACACACACACAGACAGACACACACACATACACACACACAGACACAGACACACACACACAGACACACACACACAGACACACACACAGACACACACACACACACAGACAGACACACACACATACACACACACAGACACAGACACACACACACAGACACACACACACAGACACACACACACAGACAGACACACACACATACACACACACAGACACAGAGACACACACACAGACACACACACACAGGCACACACACAGACACACACACACAGGCACACACACACAGACACACACAGACACACAGTCACACACTGCAATGAAGTTACTGAGAAAAGTCCCTAGTCTCCAAACTCTGGCGCCTGTTCGGGTACACTGAGGGTGAATACATAATGTCCAATTCACCAAACAGCACGTCCTTCGGGACGTCAGGGGGGAAACCGGAGCACCCGGGAGAAACCCACACGGACAAGGGGAGAACGTGCAGACTCCGCACAGACTGCGACCCAAGCCTGGGGCTCTGGAGCTGTGAGGCCGCAGTGCTAACCACTGTGCTACCGTGTAACTTCCAGTGCCGCGTAAAGAATGCCACACATAACCCCCCTCCCCCAACACACACACACGTGTCTAGAAACACAGATACTCAAACTCAGACAGACTGGGTCAATTCATCTTTCAAATGGAGCGAGATCCATTCTCCACCTTTAACTTGGAGAGGTGTATCTGGCCTGTGTGTGACCCAAGTCACACACTGACTCTGAACATCCTCACAGCAGCTTGGGGACAGACTTTTCCAAAGCACTTTTCATCACCTTTGGGTATCACAAACTGCTTCACAGGCAATGGAGCCCTTTTGAAAGGTGGTAATTTAGGAAATGGACCAGCTAATTTCAGCGAGAGAGAGAGAGAGACATAGAAACAGGATGAGATTGTGCTGTACATGTTTCAGAGCTGTCACTGAGACACACACGAGATGTACAATATCAATTATTATTCTGAAGCATTTTGATTAAATCAGCCCTGAGACTGAATTCCAGTGTTTCAGAGTAAAGCTCCATCTACACTGTCCATCAAACACTCACAACACAAATACTGTCTGGGGTTAAATACAGAGTCAAAATCCCTCTGTCCTGTCCAAGGAATTTTTCATTGCAGATAGTTATTTTTATTTTTTGGAAAAGCAGAACTTAAATTGCACCGAATCCCAGGGTGGACTCTTGTTTATTTCAGCCCTTCACATTCAAACGTGAAGTTTAAGCTCCGATTACAGGTGTCTGCTTGTCTCTGTCTGTGTATTCAATGTTCCTGTAGCTTATTCACTTGTCTGAAGTATTTGAATAATAGGCCTTGGTTAATCAATCCTTTCTCACAGCACATGGAAGTTGTGAATCTTCAAGGCTCTCAGTCTAATGTAGTTAAAAAACAACTGCTTCCTTTGATCCTCAATCCATTTCCCAACCCGAAATAGATCTCACACATTTCCATAATGCAGGAATATCTCCATCAAAACTTCTAATCAGTTCCCCATACACTTGTTAAACTTGCCTGTGTGAAGTAAATTCCACTGACAGATTCCGAAAGCTGCACAGAGCAATGACTGGTTATTTTAAACTTTGAAACGGAACTATTTTAACTTGTCCATCAGTCCTATTAAACAGAAATGTTGTCCCTGTGGGCTGACAGTCTCTCAGCAAGATTGAAACATTGAGGGACCCCACGTCCTGCATTTGACAACATTTGTGGCACTTCCACAATCTACGATACATTGCTGTCTGTATTGTGTGAATCCAGCTGTGAAATATCTGTCCAGTTTAAACTTCCACTGTTTCTGCCTTGTCATCATTGATAAAGATCACGGTTTGATCACCCTTCTGTCTGAGGTGGGAGTGGGACAATCCAGGGCTGCAGGCCCGGCCTCCTGTCCTCCCACCCCTCTGCCTGAGGTGGGAGTGGGAGCATCGAGGGCTGCAGGCCCGTCCTCCTGTCCTCCCACCCCTCTGCCTGAGGTGGGACTGGGACCATCCAGGCTGCAGGCCCAGCCTCCTGTCCTCCCACCCCTCTGCCTGAGGTGGGACTGGGACCATCCAGGCTGCAGGCCCGGCCTCCTGTCCTCCCACCCCTCTGCCTGAGGTGGTGCTGGGAGCATCGAGGGCTGCAGGCCCAGCCTCCTGTCCTCCCACCCCTCTGCCTGAGGTGGGACTGGGACCATCCAGGCTGCAGGCCCGGCCTCCTGTCCTCCCACCCTTCTGCCTGAGGTGGTGCTGGGACCATCCAGGGCTGCAGGCCCAGCCTCCTGTCCTCCCACCCCTCTGACTGAGGTGGGAGTGGGACCATCCAGGGCTGCAGGCCCAGCCTCCTGTCCTCCCACCCCTCTGCCTGAGGTGGGAGTGGGACCGCCTGGGGCTGCAGGCCCAGCCTCCTGTCCTCCCACCCCTCTGCCTGAGGTGGGACCATCCAGGGCTGCAGGCCCAGCCTCCTGTCCACCCACCCCTCTGCCTGAGGTGGGAGTGGGACCATCCAGGGCTGCAGGCCCAGCCTCCTGTCCTCCCACCCCTCTGCCTGAGGTGGGAGTGGGACCTTTCGGGGCTGCAGGCCCAGCCTCCTGTCCTCCCACCCCTCTGCCTGAGGTGGGAGTGGGACCATCCAGGGCTGCAGCACCAGCCTCCTGTCCTCCCACCCCTCTGCCTGAGGTGGGACTGGGACCATCCAGGGCTGCAGGCCCGGCCTCCTGTCCTCCCACCCCTCTGACTGAGGTGGGAGTGGGACCATCCAGGGCTGCAGGCCCAGCCTCCTGTCCTCCCACCCCTCTGCCTGAGGTGGGAGTGGGACCACGTGGGGACTGCGGACCCTGTCCTCCCAACCCTCTGCCTGAGGGGGGAGTGGGACCACGTGGGGACTGCGGACCCTGTCCTCCCACCCCTCTGCCTGAGGTGGGACTGGGACCACCCAGGGCTGCAGGCCCGGCCTCCTGTCCTCCCACCCCTCTGCCTGAGGTGGGACTGGGACCATCCAGGGCTGCAGGCCCAGCCTCCTGCCCTCCCACCCCTCTGGCCAGCACCTCGGGGGCATCCTCCACTGCCGGGGGCAGGGCGGACAAGACATTATGTGGGGGCGGCAGCCTCCCGTCGCTCCGCTGCCCCCGCGGCGCCCTCGCCCTCCCGCCTGCTCACGCGGCAGCTGGGGGTGAAGTGCTATGCCCACCCTACCATGATCATTGAGGCGGGCACCCGTGCGATGGGCGGGGCTGTCGGCCCCTCGGCCATCGTAGCCGCCTCGCGGATGTACGGCAAGGCCGGGTTCTTCCTGCGGGCCGAGCAGGCGGCCCACCGGGCCCTGGAAAGGGGGCTCACGGTGGGCGGGACACACGTGGCGGTGGAGACGCTTGTGGCCACCGCAGAACGTGTTGTTCTATCAAACGTCCCGCCTTCCCTCCCCACCGAGCTCCTCCTGCCCCATCTCTCCCGTGTTGGTGCCCATCCCCCTGACGCCTGGCCCGGGGCACACAATGAAGAGAAGCAAGGCCGGGGGGGCCTCCGAGGCCCCCGAGCCACTCGAGCTGCTGTCGCCCCCCGAGCAGGAGGACCCGGGGTCGAGCGGAGTCGAAGCCCCTGGGGGCCCGTCCCGCCCGGTGCAAGTTTCCTCCCCGGACGCCTCCTCTTCACCATCGCCGGGGGCCGGCAGCAGCAGCGACCGCTCATCGTGCCGCTGTGGGCCGTGGACGGGGGAGGACGCGGAAGGCTCCCCGCCCTCTACACCCGGGCGGGCGACGCCGGAGAGCCCTGTTTTCAAGCCGGACATGTTTCCGGGGGTCCTCTGCGAGGTCCCGGAGTCGCCGGCGTGGGTGGAGGCGCCGTCCACGGGCCCTGAGCCGCGGGAGGAGCCTGCGAGGGACCTGCCTGAGGACGACCCTGGGGGTGGGGTCGACTCGGGCCAAGGGTTAGCCGGTGGGCCCGTGCCGCCCGCCATACTCCATGTGGCGGGGGACTCGAGCTCGGGAGGTGACCGTTCGGAGGAGGAAGGCTGCTCGGTGGCGGGTGAGGAGGAGGATTTAGACGCTCTCTGCAGCGAGGCAGAGGGCACCCTCACACCCGGCACCAACTCTCCCCTTGTCCCCCCTGGGGAACTCCGGACATTTCTGGGAACGCACCATGGTCACCCGGACTGTGTGCGGCTGGCCCTGGGCAGCTGGGGAAACCTGGGGCTGCTCCTTGGCTCCGCCCGCGCCTATGTCAGAGAGGCCCGGGAGTTCGATCAAGACCAGGGGGAGCAGCGCCAAGCTGCTCAGTTCCTTGTGGGACTCCTGAGGGAGTGGAGGGGGCGGTACCCCCACTCTGAGCACTGAAGGTGATGGATAACTATTGCTGCTGACATGGAGGTAACCATGGCCAGCCTCAACATCAACGGCAGCAGCCACGCGCACCACCGGTTCCAGTTCCTGTCTATCCTCCGGGACGGAAAGTACGAGGTGTGCTTCCTGCAGCAAACCCAGGCCATCCGGGTGACGAAGCTCAGTGGACCCTGGAGGGGCAAGGAGGAGTCTTCATGAGTCACCTGACCCCACGTTCGGGCGGGGTGGCTATCTTGTTGGCTCCACATTTTCAGCCGGAGATCTTGGGGGGGGGTCAAGGAGCCGGTGCCAGTCCGTCTGCTGCACCTAAAGGCCCGTTTCGGGGCAGCGGTGATTCACTTTGTAAATGTATCCGCTCCCGTGGCCGGACCGCAGCAGGCGACTTTCTTCCAAAAGGTGTCCACTCTTCTCGGCACCATCCCGGTGGGCGAGTGCATCGTCCTCGGAGGGGATTTCAACTGCACCCTCCGGGACAAGGACCGTGGTGAAGTCCAGCGCCGCTCGGCGGCGGTGGTGAAGTTGAGGGACCTGGTTAGGTCCTTTGACTTGGTGGACGTCTGGCGGACTCTCCATCCTGAATTGCGGGTGCCCACCTCTGTGCGGCCCCAGTTCAGAGCGTCCAACATCGACCGTCTTTACATTTCCAAGACGTACTTGCCCAGCGTTCCGACGGCCTCCATGGAGCAGGTGCCGAGCTCGGATCACCACCTGGTGTGGGCGGGTCTCGCCCCGTCCCGCGCTCAGACACGGTCCGCGTACTGGCACTTTAACAACCTGCTGCTGGAGGACGAGCGGTTCCTGGACTCGTTCTGCCGTTTCTGGGCCGGCTGGAGAAGGAAGCGGGGTGGCTTCCCCTCCTTGAGGCTACGGTGGGATGTGGGCAAGGCCCAGAACCGTGCCTTCTGTCAGGGGTACACGAAGGGATCTTCGGCGGGGCGGAACTCCACGATCGCCAACCTGGCTGAGGAACTCCTCGATCTGGAGTCAGGTCTCGCTCAGCCCGATGAGGCCCGGCCCTGGGGCTGGTGTACAGGGAGAAGAGGGGCGCACTGCGAGGCCTGCAACTGGCCGGGTCCCGCGGCGCGTACGTGAGGTCGCGGATCCGTCTCCTAACGGACATGGACCGCGGCTCCCGCTTCTTCTACTCGCTGGAAAGAGGACGCGGGGCCCGTCGGCAGGTTTCTACGCTGCTGGCCGACGACCGGCCCCTCGTCTCGGATCCGGAGGGGGTCAGGACCCTGATCAGGGAGTTTTACTCCGACCTCTTCTCTCCGGGTCCGTCCAGCGAGGACGCTTGCAGAGTTCTGGGGGAGGACCTGCCGCAGGTGGGCCCGGAGGGCGCCGGGAAGCTCAATAATGCCATCAACCTCCAAGAGCTGACCGGCGCCCTGGACAGCCTCTCACGGGGCAAATCCCCAGGGCTGGACGGGCTGACCGTAGAGTTCTTCAGGGCGTGCTGCGACGTCCTGGGGAGTGACTATACGGGGGTCCTGGGGGAATGTATCGCGACCGGGGAGATGCCCCTTTCGGGGCGCAGGGACGTCATTGCCCTGCTGCCCAAGAAGGGGGATCTCCGCCGACTTAAGACCTGGCGACCGGTCTCCCTTCTCAGCACGGACTATAAAATCGTTGCCAAGGTGCTGTGTTTACGCCATGGCCCCGAGCTGGACCACATGATCCACCCTGACCAGTCCTACACAGTCCCGGACCGCACAATCTACACAATATCCACCTGGTCCGGGACATTATTCACTTTACCCAGAGGACTGGTATGTCGAGCGCCTCCCTGTCTCTTGACCAGGAGAAGGCGTTCGACAGGGTGGGGCCCGGGGATTTGCTCGGGACTCTGCGAGCTGTCGGGTTCGGGTGGTATTTTGTGGCCCGGATCCGGTTACTGTCCGCCGCCTCGGAGAGTCTGGTTAAGGTTAACGGGTCCCTGACGGCGCCCCTTCGCTTTGGGAGAGGAGTGCGTCAGGGCTGCCCCCTGTCCGGCCAACATTATTCCCTCTGCGTGGGGCCTTTCCTGTGCCTCCTGCGGAGGGGGTTCACGGGGCTGGTTCTGCGCGAGCCGGACGGGGGGGTGGTCCTCTCGGCGGACGCTGATGCCGTGTTCCTCATGGTCACTGACCCCGGGGACCCCCGGAGGATGCGAGAGAGCCAAGCTGTCTACTCCGCCGCGTCCTCCCCACGGATCAACTGGGCCAAATGTTCCGGACTCCTGGTCGGTCCGTGGCAGGTGGACCCCCTCCCGGAGGAGCTCGGGCCCTTCAGCTGGAGTCGGACCAACAGCCTCGACCTGGGAGTCCATCTTTGCCCGGCTGAGGGAGCCTGGCCGGCGAACGGGCAGGAGCTGGAGACCAAGGTCACCGCTGGCCTGGGACGCTGGACAGGACGGCTCCGAGTGCTGTCCCACAGGGGCCGAGTTCTCGTCATAAACCAGCTGATCGCCTCCATGCTGTGGTCCCGGCTGGTCACTGACTCCCCCCCCCTGGCTTTGTCCCACCATCCAGAGAGCCCGGCTTCGGTTCCTCCGGGACAATCGACTGCACGGGGTCGCTGCGGAGGTCTGGAGTCTCCCGATGGCGGAGGGCGGTCAGGCGCTGGTGTGCCTCCGCACCCAGACTGCCACTTTCCACCCTCAGACTCTGCAGCGTTACCTGGACGCTGAGCCTCCTCCACGGTGGGGCCCTGGCGACGGGTTTCTCCCCCCAGGGGCTCGGCCTGAACTACGACGTGCGGATCCTGTCTGTGGACCAGCAGGGTCTTCGGAACTCTCTGTTGGCGCTGCCCGTCTTGTACCAGGACCTCCTCAAAGTCTGGAACACGGTCTCCAGGCGCCGCAGCTCTCCCCCGTCAGGAGTGGCGGCTGTCGTAAGGGAGCCGCTGCTCAGGAATCCGCACCTCCGCCAATCTCCATTCGGGTGGCTGGCGGAGCGGAGGGCGGTGGGTGCCGTGGGCAGGGCTGGGTGGGGGAGGGCTGTGGGTGCCGTGGGAAGGGCTGGGTGGCGGAGGGCTGTGGGTGCCGTGGGAAGGGCTGGGTGGCGGAGGGCGGTGGGTGCCGTGGGCAAGGCTGGGTGGGGGAGAGCTGTGGGTGCCGTGGGCAGGGCTGGGTGGCGGAGGGCCGGGCTGTGGGTGCCGTGGGAAGGGCTGGGTGGCGGAGGGCCGGGCGGTGGGTGCCGTGGGAAGGGCTGGGTGGGGGAGAGCTGTGGGTGCCGTGGGCAGGGCTGGGTGGCGGAGGGCTGTGGGTGCCGTGGGCAGGGCTGGGTGGCGGAGGGCTGTGGGTGCCGTGGGAAGGGCTGGGTGGCGGAGGGCTGTGGGTGCCGTGGGAAGGGCTGGGTGGCGGAGGGCTGTGGGTGCCGTGGGAAGGGCTGGGTGGGGGAGAGCTGTGGGTGCCGTGGGCAGGGCTGGGTGGCGGAGGGCTGTGGGTGCCGTGGGCAGGGCTGGGTGGCGGAGGGCTGTGGGTGCCGTGGGCAGGGCTGGGTGGCGGAGGGCTGTGGGTGCCGTGGGAAGGGCTGGGTGGCGGAGGGCTGTGGGTGCCGTGGGAAGGGCTGGGTGGCGGAGGGCTGTGGGTGCCGTGGGCAGGGCTGGGTGGCGGAGGGCTGTGGGTGCCGTGGGCAGGGCTGGGTGGCAGAGGGCTGTGGGTGCCGTGGGCAGGGCTGGGTGGCGGAGGGCCGGGCTGTGGGTGCCGTGGGAAGGGCTGGGTGGCGGAGGGCGGTGGGTGCCGTGGGAAGGGCTGTGTGGCGGAGGGCTGTGGGGGCCGTGGGCAGGGCTGGGTGGCGGAGGGCCGGGCTGTGGGTGCCGGGGGAAGGGCTGGGTGGGGCCGGGCTGTGGGTGCCGTGGGCAGGGCTGGGTGGGGGAGGGCGGTGGGTGCCGTGGGCAGGGCTGGGTGGCGGAGGGCTGTGGGTGCCGTGGGCAGGGCTGGGTGGCGGAGGGCTGTGGGTGCCGTGGGCAGGGCTGGGTGGCGGAGGGCGGTGGGTGCCGTGGGCAGGGCTGGGTGGCGGAGGGCTGTGGGTGCCGTGGGCAGGGCTGGGTGGCGGAGGGCTGTGGGTGCCGTGGGAAGGGCTGGGTGGCGGAGGGCGGTGGGTGCCGTGGGCAGGGCTGGGTGGCGGAGGGCTGTGGGTGCCGTGGGCAGGGCTGGGTGGGGGAGGGCTGTGGGTGCCGTGAGAAGGGCTGGGTGGCGGAGGGCCGGGCTGTGGGTGCCGTGGGAAGGGCTGGGTGGCGGAGGGCTGTGGGTGCCGTGGGCAGGGCTGTGTGGCGGAGGGCCGGGCTGTGGGTGCCGTGGGAAGGGCTGGGTGGCGGAGGGCTGTGGGTGCCGTGGGCAGGGCTGGGTGGCGGAGGGCCGGGCTGTGGGTGCCGTGGGAAGGGCTGGGTGGCGGAGGGCTGTGGGTGCCGTGGGCAGGGCTGGGTGGCGGAGGGCCGGGCTGTGGGTGCCGTGGGAAGGGCTGGGTGGCGGAGGGCTGTGGGTGCCGTGGGCAGGGCTGGGTGGCGGAGGGCGGTGGGTGCTGTGGGAAGGGCTGGGTGGGGGAGGGCCGGGCTGTGGGTGCCGTGGGAAGGGCTGGGTGGCGGAGGGCTGTGGGTGCCGTGGGCAGGGCTGGGTGGGGGAGGGCTGTGGGTGCCGTGGGAAGGGCTGGGTGGCGGAGGGCTGTGGGTGCCGTGGGCAGGGCTGGGTGGCGGAGGGCCGGGCTGTGGGTGCCGTGGGAAGGGCTGGGTGGGGGAGGGCTGTGGGTGCCGTGGGCAGGGCTGGGTGGGGGAGGGCCGGGCTGTGGGTGCCGTGGGAAGGGCTGGGTGGCGGAGGGCTGTGGGTGCCGTGGGCAGGGCTGGGTGGGGGAGGGCTGTGGGTGCCGTGGGAAGGGCTGGGTGGCGGAGGGCTGTGGGTGCCGTGGGCAGGGCTGGGTGGCGGAGGGCCGGGCTGTGGGTGCCGTGGGAAGGGCTGGGTGGGGGAGGGCCGGGCTGTGGGTGCCGTGGGCAGGGCTGGGTGGCGGAGGGCCGGGCTGTGGGTGCCTGGGAAGGGCTGGGTGGCGGAGGGCTGTGGGTGCCGTGGGAAGGGCTGGGTGGCGGAGGGCTGTGGGTGCCGTGGGAAGGGCTGGGTGGCGGAGGGCTGTGGGTGCCGTGGGAAGGGCTGGGTGGCGGAGGGCCGGGCTGTGGGTGCCGTGGGCAGGGCTGGGTGGCGGAGGGCTGTGGGTGCCGTGGGCAGGGCTGGGTGGCGGAGGGCCGGGCTGTGGGTGTCTGTCCGGCGCCCGGCCAGTGCCATCCAAGGCCTCAAGACGGCCGTGCCCGGCCCCGCGGGCACACTGGAGCGAGAGGCGGCCTGGTTGTGAGGTTGGCGTCCCGGCTGAGCGAACCCCTGCTCGGACGGAGTTCCACATCGGTCCCAGGCCCCGGTGCTCCCGCCGGGCGCCGGCGCCCCACAGCCGCCTGGTGGAAATCCCCTCCGGGCCTCTGGGCACCGCGCGGAGGGGTTTCCTGTCCCGCCTGCTGCTGCACACCTTCCACCTCCTTTACCTGGCCCGCCCTCCCCACACGCGTCCGGCAGCGGAGCTCCCTGCTGGGGGGCCTCGACCGAGGTGTCCTCCCCATAGAACTGGGGGGGCTGGGGGGGAGGGTGCTGCCCGCGGCAGTGCCGCCCGATCACAGAGTCTATCACTTCTCGGCCTCCCCACAGACCTGCCTCTCCCGCGGCCTGGGGGACACCGTGGAGCTTGTCCATGTTGTCTGTCCCCGGCTGCTCTCCCGCTTTGGTTTCTCGACCACGTTGTTGTTGAGGTTTTCTTTGTGCTTCAGCCCCGCGCTCCTGATCTACGGACACCCGGTGGGGCGGGGGGCGGGGAAGGCGGAGGGTCTCCCCGTGAACCTGCTCCTGGGCCGGGCCGAACTTCCCATTTCTAGGTCCAGGCAGCGGGCGACTGAGGGGGCCGTCCGGCCCGGCTGTCTGCCCCTCTCCCGCGGCCTGGGTGGCGGCCGGGGGTCCCTGGAGCGGGGGCAGGCGCTGCCCACGGGCACACTCGAAGCTTTCCGGGCTGGCTGGGCCCCGCAGGGGGTGGGCTGCCGGACTGACCCCGATGTGGTGTATGCATTAGGGGTCATGTGGGACTGTGAAGCCGTGATGCCATTGGCTGACAGATCCCGGGTCCTGGTTGGCTGTTGATCTCTAGCTCCGCCCTGAAGGCGGAGTATAAGAACCAGGAGTTCTCCCCGCAGCTCCAGTCTGTTGCTGAACTGCGGGGGAACAGTCACGCTGAATAAAGCCTCATTGACTTCATCTCTATTCGTCTCTCGTGAGTCTTTGTGCGCTACAATTTATTAAGCGTGCTTAAAGGACTATGGATCTCCGGATCGTCCTGGAATGCCTGCGGATCAGCCCCCACGCAGCGAACTCGGCAGCAGTATTTAAACACTGGCAGACTTGTTTCGAGGCCTACCTCCGAACGGCCCCCGGCCGGATCACAGAAGACCAGAAACTGCAGGTCCTGCACTCGAGGGTAAGCACGGAGATTTTCCCTCTGATCGAAGACGCAGAGGATTTCCAGACGGCGTTCGCAGCACTAAAGAGCATCTACGTTCGCCCCGTGAACCAGGTCTACGCACGCTACCAACTCGCAACGAGACGGCAAAGTCCCGGAGAATCGCTAGACGAATTCTACGCCGCGCTGCTAATTTTGGGACGGGGCTGCAGCTGCCCGCCAGTAAACACGGGTGAACACACGGACATGTTAATTCACGATGCGTTTGTGGCAGGTATGAACTCTCCCCAAATCCGCCAAAGACTTTTAGAAAAAGAGTCGCTAAGACTCTCAGAGGCACGGGCCCTTGCAGCCTCCCTGGATGTGGCCGCGCAAAACGCCCGCACCTACGGCCCCGACCGTGCGGCAGCCCCTTGGGCTCCGTGGACCCCCGTCGCGACAAACCCCCCCCTCACAGGTTTGCGCGGTTAAAGCGGCAGATCATCCCGGGGGGGCCCGCTGCTATTTCTGCGGCCAGGCGAAACACCCCCGGCAGCGCTGCCCGGCCCGCGCAGCGATTTGCAAGAGCTGCGGCAAATAGGGCCATTTCGCGGCTGTGTGCCGGTCCCGGGGGGTCACCGCTGTCCCCGGAGAAGAAAGAGTCCAGCGCATCCCAAACGCTCCCCAACGCCCCCCCCAGCGCCCCATGTGCGACCCGCAGGCGCCGCCATTTTGGGTCCCGGCCACCACGAGGGGAGGATGGGCGCCGCCATCTTGTGACCCCCCAGCCATGTGCGATGCATGGGGGCGGCCATTTTGTTCACCCCCGCCGCCAGGAGGTCCTCCCGGACGCCCTCCACTCCATCCGGTCGCTGCTGTGTACCACCACTAATCAAACGCCTCATGAGCGCCTCCTTGTCTTCCCTAGAAGATCCTCCTCTGGAACGTCGCTGCCAACCTGGCTGGCGGCCCCAGGACGCATCTTGCTCCGGAAACATGTGCGGGCGCACAAGTCGGACCCGTTGGTCGAGAGGGTTCACCTCCTCCACGCGAACCCGCAGTACGCCTACGTGGCGTACCCCGACGGCTGACAGGACACGGTCTCCCTGCGGGATCTGGCGCCCGCCGGCAACACGCACACCCCCTCGACACCAATCACCCCCTCCCTGCCACCGGCGCACCCCGCGACCGCCCCCTTCCCGGGAGGATCGGTCCTCCTCCCTTGTCCGACCAGGAGTGAAGCAGAAGCAGACACCGTAAAGCTCCCGGAGACGACAACGCCGGAACAAGCACCTGCACCACCACCGGGGCTGAGGCGATCGACAAGGAAGACCAGACCGCCCGCTCGACTCGTGGCATCGGCGTGACACCAAGAATGTTGTGGACTTTAACGAGAATGTTCTTTTTCTTCTTACGAATATTGTAAACAGTTCACAAACCCTGTACATAGCCCAGTGTAGGGCAAAGTGTAGGGCACTGTAATGACATGCAAAACGTTTTTTTTCCTCCCAGGACCAGCCTTGTAAACCCCTACCACCATGCGAAGCACCACCCCGCCGGGTTCATTTTTAACAAGGGGTGAATGTGGTAGTATGCATTAGGGGTCATGTGGGACGGTGAAGCCGTGATGCCATTGGCTGACAGATCCCGGGTCCTGGTTGGCTGTTGATCTCTAGCTCCGCCCTGAAGGCGGAGTATAAGAACCAGGAGTTCTCCCCGCAGCTCCAGTCTGTTGCTGAAATGCGGGGAACAAGTCACGCTTAATAAAGCCTCATCGACTTCATCTCTGTTCGTCTCTCGTGAGTCATTGTGCGCTACACCCGATTCTCACACTTTCATTTGGCGGCGTTTTGTTGAGTTTTTGTCTCTCCTTTTTGTTCTTTTTGGGTTGTGCTGCGCCCGGCGTTTTGGAGTCCACCCCCTTTTCTTTCTCCCTCAGTCACTTTGTGTTCCTTTACTCAGTCGCTCCAATAGGCATCATGCAGCACACTCGTCCCCTGCTGCATGGACAGAAATGTGGCCGGGCTTCACCAAAACAAAGACAAAATGATGTGTTTGCATTCTTTGGCCCTAATTTTATAAATATAGCAGTAACACCTTATAAAAGTTGCTGGGAGTTTGTGTCACTGAGAGGGAGAATCTTGGCCTCTTGCTGTGTTTCTAGTTTAACCATTTTCCTGCGCATGAGTTCATTTTCTCCCTCTTTCCCCCAGGAATTTGAATTTTGAATAAGAACATAAGAACTAGGAGCAGGAGTCGGCCACCTGGCCCCTCGAGCCTGCTCCACCATTCAATGAGATCATGGCTGATCTTTGTGGACTCAGCTCCACTCTCCGGCCCGTACACCATATCCCCCAATCCCTTTATTCTTTAGAAAGGTATCTATCTTTTTCTTAAAAACATTTAAAGAAGGAGCCTCAACTGCTTCACTGGGCAGGGAATTCCAGAGATTCACAACCCTTTGGGTGAAGAAGTTCCTCCTACACTCCGTCCTAAATCTACCTCCCCTTATTTTGAGGCTATGCCCCCTAGTTCTGCTTTCACCCGAGCAGTGGAAACAACCTGCCCGCATCTATCCTATCTATTCCCTTCATAATCTTATATGTTTCTATAAGATCCGCCCCCACCCCCCCCGCATCCTTCTAAACTCCAACGGGTACAGTCCCAGTCTACTCAACCTCTCGTCATAATCTAATCCCCTCAACTCTGGGATCAACCTAGTGAATCTCCTCTGCACTCCCTCCAGTGCCAATATGTCCTTTCTCAGGTAAGGAGACCAAAACTGAACCAATACTCCAGATGTGGCCTCACCAACTCCCTATACAATTGCAGCGTAACCTCCCTAGTCTTGAACTCCATCCCTCTAGCAATGAAAGACAAAACTCGATTAGCCTTCTTAATCACCCGTTGCACCTGTACACCAACTTTTTGCGACTCGTGCACCAGCACACCCAGGTCTCTCAGCACAGCAGCATGTTTTAACATCTTACCGTTTAAATTATAATCCATTCTGCTGTTATTCCTCCCAAAATGGATAGCCTCACACTTGGCAACATTGAATTCCATCTGCCAGACCCTAACCCATTCACCTAACCTATCCAAATCCTTCTGCAGACTTCCGGTATCCTCTGCCCTTTTTGCTTTACCACTCATCTTAGTGTCGTCTGCAAACTTTGACACATTGCACTTGGTCCCCAACTCCAAATCATCTATGCAAATTGTGAACAACTGCGGGCCCAACACTGATCCTTGAGGGACCCCACTAGTTACACGTTGCCAACCAGAGAAACACCCATTTATCCCCACTCTCTGCTTTCTGTTAGTTAACCAATCCTCTACCCATGCTACCACTTTACCCTCAATGCCATGCATCTTTAGTTTATGCAGCAACCTTTTGTGTGGCACCTTGTCAAAAGCTTTCTGGAAATCCAGGTATACCACATCTGCAATGTGAGCAGGAATCTTTGGACAAGGGCTATTCTCCAGAGGACAAGTGGATGGACTGAGGCCTACTCCACAGGCCGCACTCACGTGAGTTGTCTCTTTATTGCCGCCCCGGCCTTGCACTTAGACACAAACACATTAACCCTTTGGTGGGTGACAAAGAGTAAATTAAAAACCTGCAATATGAAGCTGTCTAAATTTTGTTTATGAACCCAAAATAACAGGGTTCTTTTAAATCTGGGTGTCCCGAAAGAGAGGGAGGGGTTGGATTTCATTGCCTGAGCCCCGATCACTCTCCGTATAACCTGTTAGCTATTTTAAACGACACTCAACACTGCTGACTGCACCTTTTGGGATCTTTCTGTGTACCAATGGATTTTGTTTTAAAAAGGTTTTTCTCAGTTTTGAGAGGCAGTTTAACTCTTTCAGAGGATTGAAGGGAGTTCTTTAGACTGGGTCCAATCCACACACACAGGATGAGGGGGGAGGAAAGGGTTTAGATCCAGGGGGGACTGGAGCTCGTAGCAGGAGTGAGGGGGGTGGGCGGGGGGAGAGGAAAGACAGCATCCCGCCTGGTTAGGTTCACATTGCTGCTGCTGTGGGATCTTGCTGTTCACGCACAGGCCTGTGGCCTTTGCCCGCAAAGTAATTGAGATCTCAACTCTTAAATTAAAATAGCACACGGACTGCAAAGTGGGTTCGAAGGTCTCACATTTTAAGGACTTGGGAATGAGTGAGTTGCTGAACCGATTTCACAGGGGACTGAGGGGATATTCAGCCAGGATCACACTGCTGCGTGTGGGATCTTACTGTGCAATCAATACTGCTGTCAGTTTGTAAAGTGCAACAATGGTGTAGAAACAGAGAGAGATAGAGAAATCCCAGATCAGAAATTCTGAACTCAATTTGTAAAGTGTTATCATTTTGGCGATCTCCCTGTGCACACGTTGCCAGCAGAATTCACAAAATTAATAATATTGGGGTCACTTTAGGGCAGCAGGGTGGCGCAGTGGGTTAGCACTGCAGCCTCACGGCGCCGAGGTCCCAGGTTCGATCCCGTCAGTGTCCGTGTGGAGTTTGCACATTCTCCCCGTGTCTGCGTGTGTTTCACCCCCACAACCCAAAGATGTGCTACGTTGGTGAATTGGCCACCCTAAATTGCCCCTTAATTGGAAAAAATGAATTGTGTATTTTAAATTTATTTTCAAAAAATTAAACAATAAAAAAATAGTGGGGTCACTTTCAAAACAAATTCATTGACTGTAAAGTAATCTCGATGGCTCGGAATAACAGTCCCTTAACTTGAAGCGGGTATAATTCTGGAATGAAGCCTGTATTTTAGGCCGAGACATAAATATGAGGGAGAAATTAAATTGGCAGGGGGCCATTTGAATTCAGGTTACTGTTGTTGTGAGTGTTGGATTCCTGTGCCTGACTCTCTCTCTCTCTCTCCTTCCCAACTACTGGGGGACTGGGGTGAGGGGGAGACAGAGCGCGGAGTACGGAAAGAGTGTGGGGAGGGGTGTGAGGGAGATTAGAGAGAGGGAGAGGAGAAAGACAGAGAGAGCATGAAGGGAGAGGGAGGCTGTGAAAAAGAGAGGCTTTCTCTCCCTCTCTACCTTCTTTCCATTCTTGTCTCTCTCTCTCTCTCTGTCTCCCCAGCGTTCTGCCACTATCTGTCCATCTCTCTACAGCATTTTAGTGTCTCTTGAAACCTTTAATCTATGAAAACCACCCCACAAACTGCAATGGGGAGTCTCATCTCTTCTTTCTGGGGATACCCTGATTTGGGAAAAGAATAGAAATAAATGGTGGGAGGGAGACTTTAAAAAGTCTCTAAACGGACCGGGCAGTGGGTTTCCCAGTTTAAAGAGGGGAGTTTCTCTCTTTCTGGGGACAGTGGATGTGTCTCCAGACTGGGAATACCCATGGTGTTCACGGGGGGGGGGAGTTTAGGGGGGGCAGGGGGAGATGGAAGAACAAATATAGCAGGCAATGGAAGGAATATGTCCCCCCCCCTCCCCGCTCACTTGCCTGTCCCTGACAGGATCACATTGCTGGTTGTGGGATCCTGCTGTGCATCAATGGCCTGCTGCATTTCCTAAACTTCAACTTAGAGACCACACACATTTGAAATTAAACTAGTTGTCTGAGTGTAAAGCAGTCGGGAGGGGGTGAGGGAGTGGGTCTGAAATGAATAGGCCGCAGCCTGGGTAAAGATTTGACCTCAATCCCAGTGGTGTTTGTGTTTTAGACAGGGCGGTGGCATTGGAAGGATTTCGGAGGGGGTTTTGTGGTGAAATATCCCTGTCTCTGTCCCTCCAGCTTTCTATCTCTCCCTCTTTCCAATCTCTCTCTCTTTCCAATCTCTCCCTCCTTCCCAATCTCTCCCTCCTTCCCAATCTCCCCCTCTTTCCAATCTCTCCCTCCTTCCCAATCTCTCCCTCCTTCCCAATCTCTCCCTCTTTCCAATCTCTCCCTCTTTCCAATCTCTCCCTCCTTCCCAATCTCTCCCTCCTTCCCAATCTCTCTCTCTTTCCAATCTCTCCCTCTTCCCAATCTCTCCCTCCTTCCCAATCTCTCCCTCTTTCCAATCTCTCCCTCTTTCCAATCTCTCCCTCTTTCCAGCCATTTCTTTCTCTATTTCACCTTGTAGTAAATGTAAAAGAAAATCCCAATGCGATTTGTCGAGAGATAAGAGAGAGGGAGAGGGAAAACAGAGAGAGGGTGGAGGGAGAGCGAGAGGAAAAGAGAGGGGAGAGAGAGGTCGGAGGGAGATGGAGAGAAAAAGAGAGGTGGAGAGAGAAAGACAGAGAGAGATACAGTGAAAAGGAAAGGGTCTGTGGGTGGGGTTCTGCTGTGTGCAGTCAAGCTGGGCCCAGTTACATTGTGTTTTAGAAAGTGCGATTTTACACAAACTACAGTCCTGAGACAGTCGATTTGAAAATGTCTCCTGAGGGAAAGAAGCCCTGTGAGAAAATGAGAGGGGGTGTGGGAGAAATTCCCTGTCTCTTTTTTCCCCACCGCACCTCCCCCCTCCCCCACCACAAGCCTCTCTCTCTCTCTCCGGCTACCTCTCTCTATATTTCCTCTTCCAATAAAATGATAGAAACACCAATGTGATTTGTCGTTATTTGAATGGGGGGCTGGCGGGGGTGGGGAATGTGTGTGTGTGGGGGGGGGGGGGGGGGGGAGGTTGAGTGGGAGGTTGTTAAGAGACACAGGATATGGACTGGGCTCCTGTATCCATCATGTTTATTTATTGTGGGATCTTGCTGTGCACACTGCAACATGTAAACGTGAACACACCGCCTTTCCTAATGTTGCCCAGGTGCTGGGATTGAAGTTGTAAATGCGAGGCAGTGTCAGGGACTGTTTCTAATCCCAGAGTATCTCCTGTGCTGAAGATGGGCTGATTAGTGAAGTGTTGGTGATGGGGAGGGGGGTGCATGTGTGTGTGTGTGTGTGTGTCTGGGGCAGGCTGGGGGGGGGGCAGGCTGGGCTGGGGGGGGGGGTAATTCAGTCACCGAGTTCTCCAAAGTCTCCAAACTTTCCCCCACTCCCCCCACCTCACTGCCAGTTTCAAAGAGGGACTTTCATTTCACTTCAATGAGACAATTGGCCAATTGCAGAGTGCCCGTGTTTTACTGGAACGTCAGTGTTGTGTGTGCAAAAGCCCAGGGCAGCGTTTGAATTGACTTTGACAAAATTTCTGCTTGTCAGATTCTCTGTCTCTTTCCCCGTCTTACTCCCCGAGTCAGAGAAATGGGTGAAGAGAGACTGGCGAGGGAGGGGAGAGAGCGAGGGAAACAGGAATAGAGAACAGAATAGAGGTGGAGTTTGGTGGGAGGGTCAAAGAGGGGATGGGGAGGTGGGGGGGGGGGTAGGCACACAGTATATGGGGGTCTCCAGTGTGGAGTCAGTGCCCTGCTCCCAGTCTCAGGGGGGTGGGGCAGGGGAGGGTTAGGTTATGTCCCCCCCCCCCCCCCCCAAAGGTGCTTTACAGTCCATGAACTAGTTTAATTTGACATTGTGTGTGGTCACTAAGCTGACAGTCCAGGGAAGGCTGCAGGCCAGTGGTGCACAGCAAGATCCCACAGACAGCAATGTGATCCTATCCGGGTGGGGAGGTGGGAGACACACTTTCCTTCCCCTGCCCGCTGACATCCTCCCTCCCTCTCCCCCGTACCCACACCCTCTCTCTGAACACGCCCCACCCCACCCGTGAACACCATCTGTATTGCCAGTCTGCAGACACTTCCCCTCTGCCCCCAGAAAGAGTTACCCTGCCCTCTGTACACTGGCAAATCAGCTGCCCATTCCTTTAGGAGTCTTTTTCCAATCGCCCTTCCAGCAAATATTTCTATTCCCCAATCCGGTGCAGAAAGTGGGAGAAGTTAGCGGAAGCTGAGTTGAAAGTTGTTTAACACCAGACTGCATTCTGGATTCATGCTAGCAGGTTTATACATGGCGATGACGTGAGGCTTTAGTGACATTCGCAGGAATCAGTTTGAATTGAGATTTAGTGACAGGCTGACTTTCAATTTGTCCCTTTGTCTCTCTTTACCCATGTCTCTCTCTATTTCCTCAGTCTGTGTCTCGTTCTGTCTCTCTCTGACTGTCTGTCTCTCCCTGTCTCCCGCTCCCTCTGACTGTCTCTCTCTCTTTACCTCTCTCTCTCTCTGACTGTCTCTCTCTCTCTTTACCTCTCTCTCTCTCCCTCCGCTCCTGCCTTTCTGTCTCTGCCAGTCTCTCCCTCGCTTTGTCTCTCTCTCTCTCTGCCTGTCTCTCTCCCTCTCTCTTTACCTCTCTCTCTCTCTCTGACTGTCTCTCTCCCTCTCTCTTTACCTCTCTCTCTCTCTCCCTCCGTCCCTGCATTTATGTCTCTGCCAGTCTCTCCCTCACTCTCTCTCTCTCCCTCTGACTGTCTCCCTCACTCTCTCTCTCTCTCTCTGACTGTCTCTCCCTCTCTCTTTACCTCTCTCTCTCCCTCCGTCCCTGCGTTTATGTCTCTGCCAGTCTCTCCCTCACTCTCTCTCTCTCTCTGACTGTCTCTCTCTCTCTGACTGTCTCTCTCTCTCGCTTTACCTCTCTCTCTCTCTGACTGTCTCTCTCTCTCTCTCTTTGCCTCTGTCTCTCTCCCTCCGTCCCTGCGTTTATGTCTCTGCCAGTCTCTCCATCACTGTCTCTCCCTCTCTCACTCTGACTGTCTGTCTCTCTCTCTCTTTACCTCTCTCTCTCTCCCTCCATCCCTGCGTTTATATCTCTGCCAGTCTCTCCCTCCCTCTCTCTCCCTCTCTCTCTCTCTTACTGTCTGTCTCTCTCTCTGTGACTGTCTCTCTCTCTCTCTTTACCTCTCTCTCTCCCTCCGTCCCTGCCTTTATATCTCTGCCAGTCTCTCCCTCAATCTGTCTCCCTCTCTCCCTCTCTCTCTGACTGTCTCTCTCTCTCTCTTTACCTCTCTCTCTCTCCCTCCGCTCCTGCCTTTCTGTCTCTACCAGTCACTCTCTCTACCTCCTCCCCACCCGTCTTTTTCTCTCTCTCTCCATAAACAGTAAACACTTGGAATAGAACATAGAAAAGTACAGCAGAGAACAGGCCCTTCGGCCCCTCGATGTTGTGCCGAGCCTTGTCCGAAACCAAGATCAAGCTATCCCACTCCCTGTCATTCTGGTGAGCTCCATGTGACTATCCACTAACCGCTTGAAAGTTCCTAAAGTGTCCGACTCCACTCTCACAGCAGGCAGTCCATTCCACACCCTAACCACTCTCTGAGTGAAGAACCTACCTCGGACATCCCTCCTATATCTCCCACCCTGAATCTTCTCGTTATGCCCCCTTGTAACAGCGACATCCACCCGAGGAAATAGTCTCTGAACGCCCACTCTATCTATCCCCCTCATTTTCTTATAAACCTCTATTCAGTCGCCTCTCATCCCCCTCCGCTCCAAAGACAAAAGCCCTAGCTCCCTCAAACTTCCCTCATAAGACCCATCCTGCAAACCAGGCAGCATCCTGGTGAATCTCCTTTGCACCCTGATGCACGAGCAATGACCACTAAAGCGAGGTTTCGTCCAACTGAAGGCTTTAATAAGCTGGACGTTTCCCCCAGCAGCTCAGGCTGGGGCGGCACGGGCTCTTATACCCCGCCTAGCAGGGCGGAGCTTTCATACATTCTAACCAATAGAAAGCATTCAGTTTCCACCAATGGTGCTTCAGCCTATCAGGTACCGTAATACCTATAATACCACATTCACCCCCTGTTAAAAAAGAGTCCGGCGGGGGTGGTGGCCTGAAACTACAAAACATGGCACCGTGGTATAATTAGTTATGGAGATACTGTGATACCTCCGTACAGTGTTTAGTAACTATTTACAAGTCTGATAGCTGTGTACATTCGATGGTTTCTATTTACAGATTACAAGTAAAATGAAGCAATCAGTCGATCGGGGGCCCTGGCCGTCCTCTCTGACCGTCGGAGCTTTTTCTGACTCCGGTGGAGGCTCGGGCGTCTGAGACTCCGGGAGCGTGGCTTCCATCTCCATGGCTGCTTCGGCACTCCTCGACGGCGCTGGTGGGGAAAACGGTTGACCTGGAAGGGGGCGTCGGTGGGTGGGGGGGGTCCTCGGCGGGGCCGATGGAAGGGCCGATCCTCCGGGAAGGTGCTGCCGTGGAGGGGAGGGTGGGACTGGCGGCTGGAATGTACATGGGGTTCCGGCGGGTGCCAGGTCCCATAGGGAGACCGTATCTTGTCGGCCGTCGGGGTATGTCTCGTAGGCGTACTGGGGTTAGCGTGGAGCAGATGGACCCTCTCGACCAACGGGTCCGACTTGTGTGCCCGCACGTGTTTTCAGGGCAGGATGGGACCGGGTGCTGCCAGCCAGGTCGGGAGCGAGGTCCCAGAGGAGGACTTCCTGGGGAAGACAAGGAGACGTTCGTGAGGTGTCTGGTTAGTGGTGGTACAAAGCAGTGACCGGATGGAGTGGAGGGCATCTGGGAGGACTTCTTGCCAGCGGGAGACTGGGAGGTTCCTGGACTGTAGGGCCAGTAGGACGGTCTTCCAGGCGGTTCCCTTCTCCCTCTCTACCTGTCCGTTACCCCGGGGGTTGTAACTGGTCGTCCTGCTCGAGGCGATGCCCTTGCTGAGCAGGAATTGACGCAGTTCGTCGCTCATAAAGGAGGACCCCCTATCACTGTGTATGTAAGCGGGGAACGCGAACAGTGTAAAGATACCCTGGAGGGCCTTGATAACGGTCTTTGCGGTCATGTCGGGGCAGGGGATGGCGAACGGGAACAGTCCTCGTCAATCACGTTCAGGAAGTACGTGTTGCGGTCGGTGGAGTGGAGAGGGCCTTTGAAGTCCATGCTGAGGCGTTCAAAGGGACGGGAAGCCTTTATCAGGTGCACCCTCTCTGGCCGGTAGAAGTGCGGTTCACACTCCGCGCAGATTTGGCAGTCCCTGGTGGCTGTCCTGACCTCCTCGATGGAGTCGGGCAGGTTGCGGGTCTTGGCAAAATGGAAAAGGCGAGTGGCCCCCGGGTGGCAGAGGTCCTCGTGGAGGGCTCGGAGGCGGTCCACTTGTTCGGTGGCACATGTGCCGTGGGACAGGGCGTCAGGAGGTTCGTTTAGCTTCCCGGGACGATACAAGATCTCGGAGTTGTAGGTGGAGAGCTCGATCCTCCACTGCAAGATCTTGTCGTGTTTTATCTAGCCCCGCTGTGCATTATTAAACATCAATGCAACCGACCGTTGGTCAGTGAGGAGAGTGAATCTCCTGCCGGCCAGGTAATGCCTCCAATGTCGCACAGCTTCCACTATGGCCTGGGCCTCCTTTTCGACTGAGGAGTGGCGGATTTCGGAGGCATGGAGGGTACGGGAGAAGAAGGCCACGGGGCTGCCCGCTTGGTTGAGGGTGGCCGCCAGAGCTATGTCGGACGCATCGCTCTCGACCTGGAAGGGGAGGGACTCATCGATGGCGTGCATCGTGGCCTTTGCAATGTCTGCTTTGATGCGGCTGAAGGCCTGGCGGGCCTCTATTGACAGGGGAAGAACTGTGGGTTGGATCAGGGGACGGGGCTTTTCCGCGTAGTTGGGGACCCACTGGGCATAGTAGCCCAGGCAACATTTCAGGGCCTTGGAGCAGTGAGGGAGGGTGAACTCCATAAGGGGGCGCATGCGTGCAGGGTCGGGGCCTATAACTCCATTTCGCACCTTGTAGCCGAGGATGGCTCGACAGTCGGTGCTAAACACGCATTTATCCTTGTTGTATGTCAGGTTAAGGATTTTAGCGGTCTGGAGAAATGTTCGGAGGTTGGTGTTGTGGTCCTGCTGGTCGTGGCCGCAGACGGTGACATTATAGAGATACGGGAATGTTGCCCGTAAACCGTACCGGTCAACCATTCGGTCCATCTCGCGCTGGAAGACCGAGACCCCGTTGGCTCATGTCACAACAATGATTACTGGAATTAAAACCTGAGATATAATTGTTAGTGTCAGCGACATGCAAAATATTCCAAAATGCATATTATTGTAGCAAGTTAAAAAAATTAATACATCTCGTTGGTGATCAATGGATTGAATGGAATCAGTTCCTTCCCATGAGCATTCTGTCGGAATATTATCAGCGTTTTAATGGTCTGTCTTTGGTTCTCAGTTCCATCAGGTCCGGTTTCCGAAGCTGCGCGCGGCATTCCCCATTCCCGCAGCCGGTCAGTGAGTTTCCCGTTGTGGCCTCCCCACGGCGTGGGGAAACCCGCGGACATGGGGGCGCTGCCGGCGAAGGGGAGGATCCTGCCCAGGGAGAACCCCATTGATTGGGATTGTGAGCTGAACAAATGCATGTTTAATTGATGTTATTATCGTTGTGTGGTCAGGAATTACAGATTCTATTCCACTGAATAACAATCTCCATTTCATTATTGTATAAACAATAATGAGAAACGGTCTGTGATTGTTGGAATGAACAATCCTGCGGCAATCACAGTCAAAGATGCAATGAAATGTTTTCAGTCATTTGCTGTGTTTAATGGACTGAAAACCAATTTTCTATTGATGTTGCGAAATAATAATTGGTTGTAATGTTTGTTGAACTTCAACATAATGAACAAACAGGTAATGAATGAATGAGTTAATTGTTTATTCGACCAAGCAGTGAGTTCGAGTTCACTCTCATTATTGGGATAAATTACGTTAACAGGTGACTGATCTTCGACAGAAAATAATTAAATAATTCAAGTAATAAACACTCCATCTGTCATAATTTCACCAGTTTCAAGATATTTAATATCTGGACTCCGGATAGGATTTGGATTTGTTTGTTGTAACGTGTACCGAGGGACAGTTACAATGAATTCTCTATTCCAGATCTAACAGATCATTTAGTCGATGAGAAGAAACCAAAGTCCGTTAATGGGGCAACGAAAGGTCCACACTGCAAATACCGAGACAGCGGCATCGAGTGAAGCATCCAGGAGTAGTATTAATCAGATCAGCCCAGAAGAGGGTCGTTTCGCAGTCCAGTAACAGCGGGGAAGAAGCTGTATTTGAATCTGTTTCTGCGTGTTCTCAGACTTTTGTATCTCCTGACCGATGGCAAAAGTTTGCAGTTAGTAAGCCGGTTGGATGGCTCTTTGATTATGCTGCCCGCTTTCCCAAGGCAGCGGTAGATACAGGCAATGGATGGGAGGTGGGTTCGCCTGATGGACGAGGCGGTGTTCACGACTCTTCGATGTTTCTTGCGGTCTTAGGCTGAGCAATTGCGACACAACGCTGCAATGCAGACAGATAGGATGCGTTCGATGCTGCACCTGTAAACGTTGGTAAGAGTCAGTGGGGACATGCCGAATTTCCACAGTTTCATGAGGAAGTATAGGCCCTGTTGTGATTTCTTAGTGGTAGCGTCGACGTGCTTGGAGCAGACAGATTTTTGGTGATGTGCACAACAAGGAATTTGAAGCTATCAACCATCTCCACCTCGGCCCCGCTGATGCACACAGTAGTGTGTACAGTACTTAGCTTCCTAAAAACAATGACCAGATCTTTAGTTTCCCGTCATTGAGGGAGAGATTGTTGTCGCTGCACCACTCTACTGGATTCTCTATCCCCCTCCCGTATTATGACTTATCGTTGTTCGAGATCTGACCGAGCAGCAAACTTTAAATGGAGTTGGAGCCACATATTGCCACACGTCCTGGCTGTATAGGTAGTGTCGTACGGGGCTAAGCACGCAGCCTTCTGGGCACCGGTAATGAGAACAATCGCGGAGAAGGTCAGAATGATTGTGTCCGAAAGCGGAGCGTTAGTCAATGAATATGAGACTGACGTAGGAGCCCTTGTTGTGGAGATGTTCCAGGGATGAGTGTCGGGCCAGTGAGATGGCGTCTGCTGAGGACCGGTTACGGCACTATGCAAATTGTCGTGGATCGAGGCATCCGAGGAGTGTGGTGTTGATGTGCTTCATGGCCAAACTCTCGAAGCACTTCACTTCGATCGATGTCAAGGCCAACGGACGGTAGCCTTTGAGGCAAGTTGTCTGGTTCTTCTTTCTTCTGGATATTTTATTGTTTTTTTCAGTGGTTGCAAAATATCCGTCTCCCATTGAACAACACCTCCACCTGATTGTAACTGTGTGAACAATTGCCCCGTCCGGGCCCCCCTCACCATCGCCACCATATTGTGAATGTGTGTGTGTGAGGTTGTGAACACCGAACACTTCTGTCCGCCCACTCTCCACACCCTCCACGTTATTGTGAACAGATGTGTGAGGTTGTGAACTATGAACCCACCACATGACCTCCTCATCACCTCCCTACTTTACTGTGAGTGCGTATGAGGTTGTGAAAAACTAGCACGTACAAGCGTTCCTAAGTCTGCCCTTCGAAATGACTGTGAGAGTGTTAGTGTGTGAATTGGGGAACAAGTGTTCCGCCGCCACAACCTCACCGTCCTCTTCAACTGATAGTGATCATGTGTGTGAAGTTGTGAACTATTTCCCGGTTCAATCCACACGACAGCATATCCAATATGTTCTGAGAGTGTGAGGTTGAGAACAATTCCCCATACAACCGCGGCCTCAGAACTCCACCCATATTATTGAGAGTGAGTGTGAGGTTCAGAACAACTGCCGGGTCCAACCGCCCTCGTCACAACTCCCTCCACCTCAGCGTGAGGGGATTGATGTGGTGCAGAGTTGCCCCTCCCAAAGGCATATCAGCCGACTGTATTGTGAGTGTGTGAGGTTGTGGACAAGTACTCTGTCCAACCGCCCCGAACGACTAATTTGGGAAAATCCCAAGGCTTATTACACGTACATAAAAAGCAAGAGGGTAGCCAGGGAACGGATTGGCCCACTGAAGGATAGGCAAGGGAATCTATGTGTGAAGCCAAGGAAATGGGCGAGGTACTAAATGAATACTTTGCATCAGTATTCACCAAAGAGAAGGAATTAGTGGATGTTGAGTCTGGAGAAGAGTGTGTAGATAGTCTGGGAGATAAGTCCCCAGGGCCTGATGGGATCTACCCCAGAATACTGAAGGAGGCTGGAGAGGAAATTGCTGAGGCCTTGACGGAAATCTTTGGATCCTCACAGTCTTCAGGTGATGTCCCCGAGGACTGGAGAATAGCCAATGTTGTTCCTGTGTTTAAGAAGGGTAGCAAGGATAGTCCAGGGAACTACAGGCCGGTGAGCCTTACTTCAGTGGTAGGGAAATTACTGGAGAGAATTCTTCGAGACAGGATCTACTCCGATTTAGAAGCAAATGGACGTATTACTGAGAGAGGATAGTTTTGTGAAGGGGAGGTCGTGTCTCACTCAATTGATAAAGTTTTTAGAAGAGGTCACAAAGATGATTTATGCAGGTTGAGCAGTAGATGTTGTCTGTATGGACTTCAGTAAGGCCTTTGACAAGGTCCCTCATGGCAGACTGGTACAAAAGGTGAAGTCACATGGTATCAGGGGTGAGCTGCCAAGGTGGAAACAGCGGGCAGCACGGTAGCATTGTGGATAGCACAATTGTTTCACAGCTCCAGGGTCCCAGGTTCAATTCCGGCTTGGGTCACTGTCTGTGCGGAGTCTGCACATCCTCTCCGTGTGCACGTGGGTTTCCTCCGGGTGCTCCGGTTTCCTCCCACAGTCCAAAGATGTGCAGGTGAGGTGGATTGGCCATGATAAATTGCCCTTAGTGTCCAAAATTGCCCTTAGTGTTGGGTGGGGTTACTGGGTTATGGGGATAGGATAGAGGTGTTGACCTTGGGTAGGGTGCTCTATCCAAGAGCCGGTGCAGACTCGATGGGCTGAATGGCCTCCTTCTGCACTGTAAATTCTATGAGAACTGGCTAGGTCATAGAAGGCAGAGAGTAGCAATGGAAGGATGCTTTTCTAATTGGAGGGCTGTGACCAGTGGTGTTCCGCAGGGATCAGTGCTGGGACCTTTGCTGTTCATAGTATACATAAATGATTCGGAGGATAATGTAACTGATCTGATTAATAAGTTTGCAGACGACACAAAGGTTGGTGGAATTGCGGATAGCGATGAGGACTGTCAGAGGATACAACAGTATTTAGATCGTGTGGAGACTTGGGCGGAGAGATGGCAGATGGAGTTTAATCTGGACAAATGTGAGGGAATGCATTTTGGAAGGTCAAATGCAGGTAGGGAATATACAGTGAATTGTAGAACCCTCAAGAGTATTGAAAGTCAGAGACATCGAGGTGGACAGGTCCACAGGTCACTGAAAGGGGCAACACAGGTGGAGAAGGTAGTCAAGAAGGCATACGGCATGCTTGCCTTCATTGGCCGGGGCATTGAGGAGAAGAATTGGCAAGTCATGTTGCAGCTGTATAGAACCTTAGTTAGGCCACACTTGGAGTATAGTGTTCAATTCTGGTCGCCACACTACCAGAAGGATGTGAAGGATTTAGAGAGGGTGCAGAAGAGATTTACCAGAATGTTGCCTGGTATGGAGGGCATTAGCTATGAGGAGCGGTTGAATAAACTCGGTTTGTTCTCACTGGAACGAAGGAGGTTGAGGGGCGACCTGATAGAGGTCTACAAAGTTACGAGGGGCATAGACAGAGTGGATAGTCAGAGGCTTTTCCCCAGGGTAGAGGGGTCAATTACTAGGGGGCATAGGTTTAAGGTGAGAGGGGCAAGGTTTAGAGTAGATGTACGAGGCAAGTTTTGTACGCAGAGGGTAGTAGTGGGTGCCTGGAACTCGCTACCGGAGGAGGTGGTGGAAGCAGGGACGATAGTGACATTTAAGGGGCAACTTGACAAAATATGAATAGGATGGGAATAGAGGGATACGGACCCAGGAAGTGTAGAAGATTGTAGTTTAGTCGGGCAGCATGGTCGGCACGGGCTTGGAGGGCCGAAGGGTCTGTTCCTGTGCTGTACATTTCTTTTTACACCTTCCAACTTATTGTCAGTGTGTGTGTGAGGTTGTCAACTCCTGCCCCATCCACTGGGCTCATCATCCGCCAGCTACTGTGAGTGTGTGTGACGTTGTGAACATCTGGCCCATCCAGCCGGTTCCTACTCCCCCGCCTCGCTGTGAGTGTGTGTGACGTTGTGAACATCTGGCCCATCCAGCCGGTTCCTACTCCCCCGACTCACTGTGAGTGTGTGTGACGTTGTGAACATCTGGCCCATCCAGCCGGTTCCCACTCCCCCGCCTCAATGTGAGTGTGTGTGACGCTGTGAACATCTGGCCCATCCAGCCGGTTCCTACTCCCCCGCCTCACTGTGAGTGTGTGTGACGTTGTGAACATCTGGCCCATCCAGCCGGTTCCTACTCCCCCGCCTCGCTGTGAGTGTGTGTGACGTTGTGAACATCTGGCCCATCCAGCCGGTTCCTACTCCCCGCCTCACTGTGAGTGTGTGTGACGCTGTGAACATCTGGCCCATCCAGCCGGTTCCTACACCCCCGCCTCACTGTGAGTGTGTGTGACGCTGTGAACATCTGGCCCATCCAGCCGGTTCCTACTCCCCCGCCTCACTGTGAGTGTGTGTGACGTTGTGAACATCTGGCCCATCCAGCCGGTTCCTACTCCCCCGCCTCACTGTGAGTGTGTGTGACGCTGTGAACATCTGGCCCATCCAGCCGGTTCCCACTCCCCCGCCTCACTGTGAGTGTGTGTGACGTTGTGAACATCTGGCCCATCCAGCTTGTTCCTACTCCCCCGCCTCACTGTGAGTGCGTGTGACGCTGTGAACATCTGGCCCGTCCAGCCGGTTCCTACTCCCCCGCCTCACTGTGAGTGTGTGTGACGCTGTGAACATCTGGCCCATCCAGCCGGTTCCTACTCCCCCGCCTCACTGTGAGTGTGTGTGACGTTGTGAACATCTGGCCCATCCAGCCGGTTCCTACTCCCCCGCCTCACTGTGTGTGTGTGACGTTGTGAACATCTGGCCCATCCAGCTTGTTCCTACTCCCCCGCCTCACTGTGAGTGTGTGTGACGCTGTGAACATCTGGCCCATCCAGCCGGTTCCTACTCCCCGCCTCACTGTGAGTGTGTGTGACGCTGTGAACACCTGGCCCATCCAGCCGGTTCCTACTCCCCCGCCTCACTGTGAGTGTGTGTGACACTGTGAACATCTGGCCCATCCAGCCGGTTCCTACTCCCCCGCCTCACTGTGAGTGTGTGTGACGTTGTGAACATCTGGCCCATCCAGCCGGTTCCCACTCCCCCGCCTCACTGTGAGTGTGTGCGACGTTGTGAACATCTGGCCCATCCAGCCGGTTCCTACTCCCACGCCTCACTGTGAGTGTGTGTGACGCTGTGAACATCTGGCCCATCCAGCTGGTTCCTACTCCCCCGCCTCACTGTGAGTGTGTGTGACGCTGTGAACATCTGGCCCATCCAGCCGGTTCCTACTCCCCCGCCTCACTGTGAGTGTGTGTGACGTTGTGAACATCTGGCCCATCCAGCCGGTTCCTACTCCCCCGCCTCACTGTGAGTGTGTGTGACGCTGTGAACATCTGGCCCATCCAGCCGGTTCCCACTCCCCCGCCTCACTGTGAGTGTGTGTGACGTTGTTAACATCTGGCCCATCCAGCCGGTTCCTACTCCCCCGCCTCACTGTGAGTGTGTGTGACGGTGTGAACATCTGGCCCATCCAGCCGGTTCCTACTCCCCACCTCACTGTGAGTGTGTGTGACGTTGTGAACATCTGGCCCATCCAGCCGGTTCCTACTCCCCCGACTCACTGTGAGTGTGTGTGACGGTGTGAACATCTGGCCCATCCAGCCGGTTCCTACTCCCCCGCCTCACTGTGAGTGTGTGTGACGTTGTGAACATCTGGCCCATCCAGCCGGTTCCTACTCCCCCGCCTCACTGTGAGTGTGTGTGACGTTGTGAACATCTGGCCCATCCAGCCGGTTCCTACTCCCCCGCCTCACTGTGAGTGTGTGTGACGTTGTGAACATCTGGCCCATCCAGCCGGTTCCTACTCCCCGCCTCACTGTGAGTGTGTGTGACGCTGTGAACATCTGGCCCATCCAGCCGGTTCCTACTCCCCCGCCTCACTGTGAGTGTGTGTGACGTTGTGAACATCTGGCCCATCCAGCCGGTTCCTACTCCCCCGCCTCACTGTGTGTGTGTGACGTTGTGAACATCTGGCCCATCCAGCTTGTTCCTACTCCCCCGCCTCACTGTGAGTGTGTGTGACGCTGTGAACATCTGGCCCATCCAGCCGGTTCCTACTCCCCCGCCTCACTGTGAGTGTGTGTGACGCTGTGAACACCTGGCCCATCCAGCCGGTTCCTACTCCCCCGCCTCACTGTGAGTGTGTGTGACACTGTGAACATCTGGCCCATCCAGCCGGTTCCTACTCCCCCGCCTCACTGTGAGTGTGTGTGACGTTGTGAACATCTGGCCCATCCAGCCGGTTCCCACTCCCCCGCCTCACTGTGAGTGTGTGTGACGTTGTGAACATCTGGCCCATCCAGCTGGTTCCTACTCCCCCGCCTCACTGTGAGTGTGTGTGACGCTGTGAACATCTGGCCCATCCAGCCGGTTCCTACTCCCCCGCCTCACTGTGAGTGTGTGTGACGCTGTGAACATCTGTCCCATCCAGCCGGTTCCTACTCCCCCGCCTCACTGTGAGTGTGTGTGACGTTGTGAACATCTGGCCCATCCAGCCGGTTCCTACTCCCCGCCTCACTGTGAGTGTGTGTGACGTTGTGAACATCTGGCCCATCCAGCCGGTTCCTACTCCCCCGCCTCACTGTGAGTGTGTGTGACGCTGTGAACATCTGGCCCATCCAGCCGGTTCCCACTCCCCCGCCTCACTGTGAGTGTGTGTGACGTTGTTAACATCTGGCCCATCCAGCCGGTTCCTACTCCCCCGCCTCACTGTGAGTGTGTGTGACGGTGTGAACATCTGGCCCATCCAGCCGGTTCCTACTCCCCACCTCACTGTGAGTGTGTGTGACGCTGTGAACATCTGGCCCATCCAGCCGGTTCCCACTCCCCCACCTCACTGTGAGTGTGTGTGACGTTGTGAACATCTGGCCCATCCAGCCGGTTCCCACTCCCCCGCCTCACTGTGAGTGTGTGTGACGTTGTGAACATCTGGCCCATCCAGCCGGTTCCCGCTCCCCCGCCTCACTGTGAGTGTGTGTGACGCTGTGAACACCTGCCCCATACTGCGGCTCCTCATGCCTTCCATCAGGGTCCCAGTTGCGAATCCAGAATTGGGTCACTGTCTGTAGAGAGTCTGCACGTTTTCTCCCTGTCTACTAGGGGGTCCTGTGGGGGTCCTGTTCCTTCCCACAATTCCCAAAAGTTAGGAATGTGGCGACCAGGGGCTTTTCACAGTAACTTCGTTGCAGTGTTAAGCCGACTTGTGACAATAAAGATTGTAATAATTATTTTAATCATTATTATATTATGACTATTTGTGTGAGGTTATGGAAAATTATCCCGTCCGGCCGCTCCCTCACCTGCACCTATGAATTTGATAGAAATTAGTCTTCCAGTATGTTCATAAATAGAGTTTGCGATGTTTTCGTCCCCTCGCGTGAGCACGGTGGCACAGTTGTTCGCGCTGCTGCCTCACAGCTCCAGGGTCCCAAGGTTCAATTCGGGCCTCGGATGGTTCAATTCCATCCGAGACCGTTGCATGGAATTTTTTCTTTCTCCCCGTGTGTGCGTGGGTTCCCTCCGGGTGCTCCGGTTTCCCCACAGTCCAAAGATGTGCAGGTTAGGTGGATGGGCCGTGATAAATTGTCCCTTGGTGTTCAAAAGGTTGGGTCGGGTTCCTACGTTACGGGGATAGGTTGGACGCCTGAGGTTGAGTCGTCTGCTTTTCCCAGAGCCTGTGCACACTCGATGGGCTGAATGTCCTCCTTCGGCACTGTAAGTTCTATGATTCGATGATCATGTGACCACACAAATTTCTAAATACTGCTACTTACGCGAAAGTGGCGTAAGGGAAGTGAACCGAGTTTCTCTTCTTCCGATCCGTCACAGCACCTATAAGAAAATGGTACAGAGGCTGAAGAGGGGTTTCTGTGAGAAGCCCAAATAAAACGGTCCAGGGGCAGCATGAAAATTCATTGATGGAGAGTTTACGGCGTCGATTACAGAATCAGTTAAGTTACAGCGCAGAAGGAGGCCATTCAGCCCATCGAGTCTGCACCGGTCCTACTTCAGCCCACACCTCCACCCTATCCCCGTAACCCCACGGAAATCTTTGGGACACGAAGGGCTATTTCTCACGGCCAATTCACCGAACCTGCAAACTTTCGATTCTGGGGGGAAAGGGGAGCACCCGGAGGAAACCCACGCAGACACGGGGAGAACGGTGCAGACTCCACACAGACAGTGACCCAAGCCGGAAATCGAGCCTGGGAATCCTTGAGCTGTGACGTAACTGTGCTCGGCGCTCTGGCACCGTGCTACCCTCACCGATAGGTGAACGTGAAATGACAGGACAATTTCTCTCCAGATGGTGCTGACAGCGAGCTGCTGTAAGATGAAGATGAGCTGAATGGATCAAAGACATAGAGAGGAAATAATAACAGGAAGGGATAACTTATTTTGAAAAAAGTACCCAAAAAATGCAGCACAAATTTAAATGTTAAGACCTTTGTCATTTTTTGATTTGATTTGATTTGATTTATTCTTGTCACAGGTATTAGTATACAGTGAAAAGTAGTGTTTCTTGCCTGCTGTACAAACCCTGCATCAGGAAGGAGGGACTGCAGAATATAATATGACAGTTAAAACAAGGTGTAGCGAAAGGATCAACTTAATACGAGGTAGGTCCATTCAAAAGTCTCATTGCGCTCGGGAAGAAGCTGTTCTTGTGTCGGTTGGTACGTGACCTCAAACTTTGCTATCTTTTACCTGACGGGAGGAGGTGGCAGAGAGTCTGTCCGGGGTGCCTGGGGTCCGTAATTATGCTGGCTGCCTTTCTGAAGCAGCGGGAATTGTAGACAGAGTCAATGGGTGGGAGGCCGGTTCGCGTGATGGACTGGGCTACATTCACCACCTTTCGTAGTTTCCTGCGGTCTTGGGCAGAGCGGGCTCCATACCAAGCTGTGATACACCCAGAAAGAATGCTGTCCATGGTGCATCGGGAGAAGTTGGTGAGGATCGTAGCTGACATGCCAAATTTCCTCAGTCTTCTGAGAAAGCAGAGTCGTTGGTGGGCTTTCTTAACTATAGTGTCGGCATGGGGGGGACCAGGACAGGCTGTTGGTGATCTGGACACCTAAAAACTTGAAGCTCTCGAACCTTTCTACATCCTTCCCATTGATGTGGACAGGGGCATGTTCTCCACTACGCTTCCTGACGTCGATGATTATCTCCTTCATTTTGTTGACATTGAGGGAGAGATTATTGTCGTCGCACCAGTTCACCAGATTCTCTATCTCATTCCTGTACTCCGTCTCGTCATTGTTTGAAGTCCGACCCACTACGGTGGTGTCATCAGTAAATTTGAGAATCGGGTTGGAGGGGAATTTGGCCGCACAGTCAGAGGTGTATAAGGAGTACAGTAGGGGGCTGAGGACACAGCCTTGTGGGGCACCGGTGTTGAGGATGATCGTGGAGGAGGTGTTGTTGCCTATCCTTACTGATTGTGGTCTGTGGGTTAGAAAGTTCAGGATCCAGGCGCAGAGGGAGGAGCCAAGGCCCAGGCCACGGATTTGGAGATGAGTTTCGTCGGAATGATGGTGTTGAAGGCTGAGCTGTCGTCGATAAATAGGAGTCTGACATAGGAGTCTTTGTTATCTAGTTGTTCCAGGGATCAAGGCAATCCCGTACCTCACACAGACACAAACTCAGACAGGCTGGGTCAGTACATCTTTCAAAAGGAGCGAGATCCATTCTCCACCTTTAACTTGGAGAGGTGTATCTGGCCTGTGTGTGACCCAAGTCACACACTGACTCTGAACATCCTCACAGCAGCTTGGGGACAGACTTTTCGAAAGCACTTTTCATAACCTTTGGGTATCACAAACTGCTTCACAGGCAATGGAGCCCTTTTGAAATCTAGTCAGGAGTAATTTAGGAAATGGACCAGCTAATTTCAGAGAGAGACACAGAAACAGGATGAGATTGTGCTGTACATGTTTCAGAGCTGTCACTGAGACACACACGAGATGTACAATATCAATTATTATTCTGAAGCATGTGATTAAATCAGCCCTGAGACTGAATTCCAGTGTTTCAGAGTAAAGCTCCATCTACACTGCCCATCAAACACTCACAGCGCAAATACTGTCTGGGATTAAATACAGAGTCAAAATCCCTCTGTCCTGTCCAAGGAATTTTTCATTGCAGATAGTTATTTTTATTTTTTGGAAAAGCAGAACTTAAATTGCACCAAATCCCAGGGTGGACTCTTGTTTATTTCAGCCCTTCACATTCAAACGTGAAGTTTAAGCTCCGATTACAGGTGTCTGCTTGTCTCTGTCTGTGTATTCAATGTTCCTGTAGCTTATTCACTTGTCTGAAGTATTTGAATAATAGGCCTTGGTTAATCAATCCTTTCTCACAGCACATGGAAGTTGTGAATCTTCAAGGCTCTCAGTCTAATGTAGTTAAAAAACAACTGCATCCTTTGATCCTCAATCCATTTCCCAACCCTAAATAGATCTCACAGATTTCCATAATGCATGAATATCTCCATCAAAACTTCTAATCAGTTCCCCATTCACTTGTTAAACTTGCCTGCGTGAAGTAAATTCCACTGACAGATTCCGAAAGCTGCACAGAGCAATGACTGCTTATTTTAAACTTTGAAACGGAACTATTTTAACTTGTGCATCAATCCTATTAAACAGAAATGTTGTCCCTGTGGGCTGACAGTCTCTCAGCAAGATTGAAACATTGAGGGACCCCACGTCCTGCATTTGACAACATTTGTGGCACTTCCACAATCTACGATACATTGCTGTCTGTATTGTGTGAATCCAGCTGTGAAATATCTGTCCAGTTTAAACTTCCACTGTTTCCGCCTTCTCATCATTGATAAAGATCACGGTTTGATCACCCCTCTGCCTGAGGTGGGACTGGGACCATCCAGGGCTGCAGGCCCAGCCTCCTGTCCCCCCCACCCCTCTGCCTGAGGTGGGACTGGGACCATCCAGGGCTGCAGGCCCAGCCTCCTGTCCCCCCCACCCCTCTGCCTGAGGTGGGACTGGGACCATCCAGGGCTGCAGGCCGAGCTTCCTGTCCTCCCACCCCTCTGCCTGAGGTGGGACTGGGACCATCCAGGGCTGCAGGCCGAGCCTCCTGTCCTCCCACCCCTCTGCCTGAGGTGGCAGTGGGACCATCCAGGGCTGCAGGCCCAGCCTCCTGTCCTCCCACCCCTCTGCCTGAGGTGGGACTGGGACCATCCAGGGCTGCAGGCCCAGTCTCCTGTCTTCCCACCCCTCTGCCTGAGGTGGGAGTGGGACCATCCAGGGCTGCAGGCCCAGCCTCCTGTCCTCCCACCCCTCTGCCTGAGGTGGGAGTGGGACCATCCAGGGCTGCAGGCCCGGCCTCCTGTCCTCCCACCCCTCTGCCTGAGGTGGGACTGGGACCATCCAGAGCTGCAGGCTCGGCCTCCTGTCCTCCCACCCCTCTGCCTGAGGTGGGAGTGGGACCATCCAGAGCTGCAGGCCCAGCCTCCTGTCCCTCCCACCCCTCTGCCTGAGGTGGGACAGGGACCATCCAGGGCTGCAGGCCCGGCCTCCTGTCCCCCCACCCCTCTGCCTGAGGTGGGAGTGGGACCATCCAGGGCTGCAGGCCCAGCCTCCTGTCCTCCCACCCTCTGGCCAGCACCTCGGGGGCATCCTCCACTGCCGGGGGCAGGGCGGACAAGACATTATGTGGGGGCGGCAGCCTCCCGTCGCTCCGCTGCCCCCGCGGCGCCCTCGCCCTCCCGCCTGCTCACGCGGCAGCTGGGGGTGAAGTGCTATGCCCACCCTACCATGACCATTGAGGCGGGCACCCGTGCGATGGGCGGGGCTGTCGGCCCCTCGGCCATCGTAGCCGCCTCGCGGATGTACGGCAAGGCCGGGTTCTTCCTGCGGGCCGAGCAGGCGGCCCACCGGGCCCTGGAGAGGGGGCTCACGGTGGGCGGGACACACGTGGCGGTGGAGATGCTGGAGGCCACCGCAGAACGTGTTGTTCTATCAAACGTCCCGCCCTCCCTCCCCACCGAGCTCCTCCTGCCCCATCTCTCCCGTGTTGGTGCCCATCCCCCTGACGCCTGGCCCGGGGCACACAATGAAGAGAAGCAAGGCCGGGGGGGGGGCCTCCGAGGCCCCCGAGCCACTCGAGCTGCTGTCGCCCCCCGAGCAGGAGGACCCAGGGTCGAGCGGAGACGAAGCCCCTGGGGTCCCGTCCTGCCCGGTGCAAGTTTCCTCCTCGGACGCCTCCTCTTCACCATCGCCGGGGGCTGGCAGTAGCAGCGACCTCTCATCGTGCCACTGTGGTCCGTGGACGGGGGAGGAGGGGACGGCTCCCCGCCCTCTACACCCGAGCGGGCGACGCCGGAGAGCCCTGTTTTCAACCTGGACATGTTTCCGGGGGGCCTCTCCGAGGTCCCGGAGTCGCCGACGTGGGTGGAGGCACCGTCCACGGGCCCTGAGCCGCGGGAGGAGCCTGCGAGGGACCTGCCTGAGGACGACCCTGAGGTGGGGTCGACACGGGCCAAGGGTTAGCCGGTGGGTCCGTGCCGCCCGCCATACTCCATGTGGCGGGGGACTCGAGCCCGGGAGGTGACCGTTCGGAGGAGGAAGGCTGCTCGGTGGCGGGTGAGGAGGAGGATTTAGACGCGCTCTGCAGCGAGGCAGAGGGCACCCTCACACCCGGCACCGAGTCTCCCCTCGTCCCCCCTGGGGAACGCCGGACATTTCTGGGAACGCACCATGGTCACCCAGACTGTGTGCGGCTGGCCCTGGGCAGCTGGGGAAATCTGGGGCTGCTCCTTGGCCCCGCCCGGGCCTATGTCAGAGAGGCCCGGGAGTTCGATCAAGACCAGGAGGAGCAGCGCCAAGCTGCTCAGTTCCTTGTGGGACTCCTGAGGGAGTGGAGGGGTCGGTACCCCCACTCTGAGCACTGAAGGTGATGGATAACTATTGCTGCTGACATGGAGGTAACCATGGCCAGCCTCAACATCAACGGCAGCAGCCACGCGCACCACCGGTTCCAGTTCTTGTCTATCCTCCGGGACGGAAAGTACGGGGTGTGCTTCCTGCAGGAAACCCAGGCCACCCGGGTAACGAAGCTCAGTGGACCCTGGAGGGGCAAGGAGGAGTCTTCATGAGTCACCTGGCCCCACGTTCGGGCGGGGTGGCTATCTTGTTGGCTCCACATTTTCAGCCGGAGATCTTGGGGGGTCAAGGAGCCGGTGCCAGTCCGTCTGCTGCACCTAAAGGCCCGTTTCGGGGCAGCGGTGATTCACTTTGTAAATGTATCCGCTTCCGTGGCTGGACCGCAGCAGGCGGCTTTCTTCCAAAAGGTGTCCACTCTTCCAGGCACCATCCTGGTGGGAGAGTTGTTATTGAAAATATGGAAAGATGTGTAATTTGAAACATGGAAGTCTGGCAATATCTGGTCTGGGAGAAACAAGAGAGGATACAGGGAAAGATCCCACAAAGGGTTAACAGCAGCTGCCAGGAGAGGATTGTTAAATGCAGATAGCCTTGCTCAAGCAGGCTTAGCAAACAAGACAAACAGGATTCTGAATGAAGCCAAAAACAATGGCTCACACCTTCATTGAAAGTAACTGTCTTAGTTAGCAGCTGGAAAAAAGGATGAGGTTCAGTTGAATTTGGTGATAATTCTAGGTGTGAAAATTTGCTAAACCAGGTAAATTAAAGAAAACTGGAGACTATCAGTCTAGGAGAAACATAATTCAAAGCCAAAATCAAAGTCAAAATTATGAGCTGAGGACACAATTGGAAAATAAAACTACAGAAATGACAGGAATTAAAAGTAACACCTCTTGAAACCAAAGCATTTTGATCATCACAAAGGAAACACTGTAATCAGATCTCTGAGATGCAGTTATGTCAAAATGAATACGTAGTTGGTTTGGAAAGTTTAGATCAAAGATACTTTTTACAATCAAAGTGAAATAAGTTTCTTTACAATAAAATCATAAAAGCTAGATAACTGTTAGAAAAATATATAAACCCAGAGACCAGGGCAGGAACTACCAGAACCAGAACCAGAACTCAGAGGGAGGGAGAGAGAGAAGCAGAGAAGAAACAAGCAGCTCAGAGTCAGATTACAGTCAGCTCGGCCATGGGAAAGACAAGGCATAGCAGCCGAGCTAAAACAGCTAATACATCTCAGGAAGACTAGAATTTAAAGAGTCAGCTCAGAGATAGCCAGCAGAGCCAGCTCTCACAGCTCGGTACATGGGAAAGACAGGACACAGCAACCGAGCTCATCAGCGATTACATCTAAAGAAGACCAGACTTTAAAAAGAAGATTGATTGTCAAGGTGGGCCTGAGGGTCCCTTCAACCAACCAGAAGGACCCAGAAGCAAGGTCTTTTTCCTTTCTGTAAAGAAAGTATTTGCAGCTTTTAAAATAAAAAAATATAATAATAAAATAACTTAATTTAACCTGAAATAGTGGTTATTCCAAAGTCTACTTTACTTACTTAGCAATGCGGGACCCAGGATCGATGGTACTAAGTGGGAATTAGGTGAAATCTTCGGTGAAGGCATGGGTTATACCGGGGGATAACTAGAAAACATAGTTTGACCTGAATAGCACCCACTGAAGCTTGCATCGGAGTCGGGGAGTGAGAATCCCTGATCACCATTTAGAATGTCGGCCCTTTTTGGTATAGGGGGACTTCTAAGAATATTGGTGAGTTTTCAAAAACATGGCGCCCAACGTTTTAATTAAAACCCTGTCAATTACGCCGAATGGGTTGCTTTATTTTCCACATGGCAGCCGTCGTGTTAACACCGTGTGAATTGCGCCCAGCCGGTTGTTTTGCTTTCTCCATGGCATCCAGCGTGGAGACCTAGAATACTAGAAGTTTCTAGGTAAAACGAGGCTAGAATAGTAGAAGTTTCTAAATCAGCAGAGGGGGCTTGAATATTAGAAGTTTCTAGTTCCCAACAAACTGTTGGAATATTAGAAGTTTCTAACCGGCACAAAGGCGAGAATATTAGAAGTTTCTGGTCTATTGTGAGTCAGACTTTACCTGCCGAGTTTAGTCTGGAAAGTCATGTGATTGATTTCTGTAAGGATATTCTGTGGATCGAGGGGACATAAAACTCAGGTTGGGTGTGAAATCAGCAAATTAGAAGATGCTGACCCTGAGAAAAAGTCTGCAAGACATCTTGGTGACAGCACTAAAAATCTTGCATCCATTACTGGTAAAAGGAGGTCAAAAAATAAATCATCCTTAGAGTAAGGCAGATTGTGAGGTTAAATCCTAAAGAAATAGAGGACGCCTAGAATCTTTAGAGACCAATAACCAATCGACCCTTAGCTAAAAACAGGAAGATAGTGCCTTAGTTAGCCTTGGGTAGGGCCCAGAAAGGGCACCTATCCTTAATTTCAGATTGCAACTGAAAGGGACAACCAGGAACAGAACTTAGAATTCCGAAAAATGGCAATTAGAATGATCCTCTTGCTTTGAAACACGGTTGAAGCAATGAACCAGAGTGGGAGAAATTAATAGAGGCAAAAAACTCCTGCATACGTGAAACTTTATCAGCATGGAGGGGTATCAATTTTTGTTAAAAGTAACTAAAACCCCACTGAATAGAGGTCCAAGATCCCAGTGTATAAACGTGCGTGCGTGTTCAATAAGGGTTGTGAAACCCTACAAAGTAGAGGTCCAAGATCTGAGCGGATGAATGAGTGTGTGTATGTCTAAGAAGGAATTGTGAATTTCCTTTGGTGTTTGTATTTTTAAAAAATGTTGTATTTTGCAAAACCGAATTTTACATCAATTAAAAGTTCACATCAATTAAAAGGGCAGCACGGTAGCATTGTGGATAGCACAATTGCTTCACAGCTCCAGGGTCCCAGGTTCGATTCCGGCTTGGGTCACTGTCTGTGCGGAGTCTGCACATCCTCCCCGTGAGTGCGTGGGTTTCCTCCGGGTGCTCCGGTTTCCTCCCACAGTCCAAAGATGTGCAGGTTAGGTGCATTGGCCATGATAAATTGCCTTTCGTGTCCAAAATTGCCCTTAGTGTTGGATGGGGTTACTGGGTTATGGGGATAGGGTAGAGGTGTTGACCTTGGGTAGGGTGCTCTTTCCAAGAGCCGGTGCAGACTCGATGGGCCGAATGGCCTCCTTCTGCACTGTAAATTCTATGTAATCTATGTAAATAAATGGCAGGTAGAAATGTGATCAGTATTATGAGGTGATAAATTAGTATGTTCAGAGTTAAATTGGTCTCAGAATAAACAGATAAAGAGTTTGTACTGGGCAGCAGTCAGCTGTTTGCAGGCTTTGAAACTGAGCGTTGAAATTGACACTGCATAGCTCCGCAGGGTCCTAGTGCCCGATGAGCTCAAGAATGTCACCAGCAAAAATAATCATGCTTAGAATGTTAAATACATTGAAGAAGGAGCTTTAGAGAATAAAGATTTTGGATCAAAAGTTAGATTAAGAGAATTACTTGCAGGATAAGGAAAAGGGAATCTGATGGCAGGAAAAGATTTGATAAAAAGAGATGCAGGTAAAATTAAGATATTAAAACAATTGATAACACAGAATAAGTTTAGGTGAAGCTACCAACTAAAACTGCAGGAAAATAATCAGTGAAGCTGTAAAATGTGAAGACAAGTTTGTTCAGAATCTGGGTAAACATTGACTTAGCGAAGCATGGTGTCTGGAGCAAAATAAATTATATCACAATTAAAACAAATGACCCAATTGGTGGGAAGACAGTGAATTAAAACCCGTTAGCAGCATTGATTGGACAGATCATGAAGTTAAAATGTCATGTTTGGAACTTACCTTCATAAAAATCCGGCCGTAATCAAAATAAAGTAAGTGAAGTAAACGCAGTAGCAATATCAGGAATGTATCAGGGTAAGGTTTCGACAGATTGGATCAGAGTGAGTAAAAGGGGAGGAGTTTGAGATTCTTCGAATCTCACTCAGGGGTGCAATGACAGAAGGAGGAGGCTTAACAGGCCTTCATTGTGTGATGTACATCAATGATAAGGAAAAAAAACGAGTTAAAAAAAAAAGAAAAAAAAGGAACGAAATGGTAACAAAAGGAATCCGGAAGTCCTGGAGAGGGCACTTCGGGAGTGTTCAAACGAAGATAGAAAGTACAAAGTAAAGAATAGGGCCCTCTCCACCCTTGACCTGCTCATTTGATTTTTCAGATGGAAAAAGTAAATAACAGACAAACCAGTTCACAAGAAGGAAGAGAACTGCACTCCAGAAAGGAATGTTTTAGACAGGATTGGGGGGAAACTAATGATACAATCGCCTACATATTTGAGGAATTAAATGATAGAGCCCGAGGGAAAACTTTACGGGTTGGAAACAAATCAAAATCTCAAATTATTACTGAACAGTGAAACCTCCGGTCAGACATCTCTAACTGGACATCAGCTGATGGATGATCTACGGTCTCCACGGGGTATGTACTATGTGGTGGAGTTATTAAGGGTCTGGGCAGACAGCAGCGACTGACGAGGAACCCCAATATGATAAACGACAATAGTTTAAAAAATTTTGGAGCTTGATGCCAAGGGGAGAAAATTATTACCAATGAAGCAAACAATATTGCATTGTCGGGCTGTAAACATTATTAAGGAAGAAATGTCATGTCAATTGTTAGGCACTGTTATGTATGTATGATAATGGGGGTATGTGTGCCGTTAGAGAACTTGATCAGCATTTCGAAACTGTCTGAATATTTTAATAGAGGGGGAATAGTGGTAGTTTAGTGTGCTTTCTTGATTTAACTGCATAGAACATCACATATAATATTGAAGCTGTTAACACGCCATATTTAATATGTAGTGCCCATTGGTTCCAAAGCCACGAAGGGATGTGTCGATATTGTACTTTATTTTTCGTATTGAAATTGTGATAACAGTTGCAATTATGTAAAGTTGTAACGCACGGTCTATTTGTGTAGTTAGGTGATGGGTAATGTGTTAAGATAAGACTTAATTTTTTTTTACTGTGTATTTAACAATAGGGAGAATTTATTTGGAAAAAGTGACAGTTCGATGTGGTTTTGCGAATACTGTTGGCATATTGTATTACAAATGTTGTAAGGGAAATGATAACAGACGAAAGGGATTTGAAGGAAGTTTGTCGGAAAGATATTCTCTCCTGTACACCAGGGGCTGGCAGACATACATGGTTCAGAACAATATTAGACATTAATGTGGGGAAGTCAGGGTTAGAAGCAGGATCAATTGAATCTTTTAAATTAATGAAGCGAGGGAACCAGTGGGTGTACATGATGTCATAATTTACCATTCCAATGAGAAACGGTAAGCAATTTGGATGACAGAAAAATGGACACGAAACAGCCAGTGATGGACAAATGGCCTTTTTGGTGACTGATGGACTGAGTTGTGTGCTGTTTCTAAGGGACATGAGGAGGTTTCTACGGTGCTGCTACCCCAAGGAAGTAAACTGCTTTGGAGGTAGTGGAACACGGATATAGCTATTGTGTTACCTTCCTGAGCGGCTACGGCTATGGTTCACTGTAATTGGACTTGAGGAAAGAACGAAAAAAGACACTGGTCTGTGATATGGATACATTTACAAATTGATTTCGATGCACAATTTAAAATCACAAAACATGGACATACAAATGAGAAAGGTCGGGTATAAATGTTCATCAGTACAATTAGATGGGGGGATAATTGATCAAATGATGTAGTTTGTTTCAAATGTCAAGACGGGGTGTTATTGAAAATATTGAAACATGTGTCATCTGAAACATGGAAGTCTGGCAATATCTGGTCTGGGAGAAACAAGAGAGGATACAGGGAAAGATCCCACAAATGGTTAACAGCAGCTGCCAGGAGAGGATTGTAAACTGCAGATAGCCTTGGTCAAGCAGGCTTAGCAAACAAGACAAACAGGATTTTGAATGAAGCCAAAAACCATGGCTCACACCTTCATTGAAAGTAACTGTCTTAGTTAGCAGCTGGAAAAAAGGATGAGGTTCAGTTGAATTTGGTGATAATTCTAGGTGTGAAAATTTGCTAAACCAGGTAAATTAAAGAAAACTGGAGACTATCAGTCTACGAGAATCATAATTCAAAGCCAAAATCAAAGTCAAAATTACGAGCTGAGGACACAATTGGAAAATAAAACTACAGAAATGACAGGAATTAAAAGTAACACCTCTTGAAACCAAAGCATTTTGATCATCACAAAGGAAACACTGTAATCAGATCTATGAGATGAAGTT